>NC_043704.1:54052319-54082942 GCF_006229205.1 Suricata suricatta
TATCATTCGTCTTTGGGACTGTGAGAGCAGGCATTATGTCTCCTGGGGATCCTGTTTTCTGGGAACTTTCTCTTAGAGCTATAAACAGCCTAATGACCCTTACTTATAAAAAACTCATCTTTACTAAACAATGCTGTTTGGCTCATGGTTAAAGGTCACTTTCTTAGGGCTATACCTGAGGTTTTGTATATTTTGATCTTATGCATCCTATGGAAAAGAATGCATGCTTAAAAATACCTGCCCTTCCCATATGATAGCATGAGTGCCTGCAGCTAAGATTTTTATGACAATCGTTACTACTAGAATTTAACGTCTGCAGAATCCATGTTCTGGAAAGTTGTAAAAATTATCTATGAGAAATCATTTACTAAACACATGCTGCTCTTTCTGCTCCTTGCACCTTTTACTATAAATACAGCTAGAGAATCAGACAGAGCAGAGATGCCTGCCTGGTGATCAGAAAGAAACTTGAGGCTCTCTCATCCCTCTTGTGCTGAGACCATCCATCCTTCAGGGAACCTTGGACCTGCTGGTAGTGGACTCTGGCAGGAGGAGGAAGAGGAGCTGGAGGAGGGTAACTACGTGTGTATTACAACTCTTTTTGCAATATGAACTATTTTTGCTATTCAATTAGAGCAGACATATTAAAAATTAAGCACTCCAAATTATATCTTGGCAGTTATTTAGTACAAAAGACTTGGAAGGTATAATTGGATCCAATTTTACCACTTGCTGGTTATGTGAACATGGAAAAACATTTAACCTCTCTAAGTCTTAGTGTATAATCAGTAAAAGGGGAATAATACTACAATCTATGTCACTGAGATGTTATTTAACCAATGAAAGTTGAATGAGCTGATGTGTATGAAAAGGCTCAGTAAATTATGATATTCTAAAGATACTTTTGTGGCCATTGTTATGTTTTGTTGTGAAAATAAATATATGATGGGGCACCTGGGTGGCTCAATCGGGGGGTGAGCATCCGACTTCAGCTCAGGTCGTGATCTCGCAGTCTGTGAGTTTGAGCCCCACATCGGGCTCCATGCTGACAGCTCAGAGCCTGGAGCCTGTCTTTGGAGTCTGTATTTCCCTCTCTCTCCGACCCTCCCCTGCTCATGCTGTCTCTCTCTCTCTCTCTCCCTCTCTCAAAAATAAATAAGACATTATAATAAAATTTTAAAAAAGTAAAAGAAAAGAAATATGTTTTAAAAGGGAATCAGATCAATTAATTTGTAAACTTTTCTTTAACTCATTCATTAAGTTTGTTCTTGGATTGCTTTATAAAATGTAAATGAATTATCCAAATTACTGGTGTCGCTATTCCCCTTGCTTTTTTTTTTTTCTTTCATAACATTAACAAGAACAAACATGCTGATTCAAGTACTATCATTCCCAGCCTGGATATTAGTTAAATAATGACTGTGAATGTAGGTATCACTTGGAATTAGGCACAATGCCTTTTCAGGTTTTGTGAATAAGCTATATAATTCTAAAAATGGAGTATTTCTTTAGAAGCAATACACACACATTGCCTAGGAGCATAATAGGTATGTATGTTCTCTAAACACACACAACAGAGATCCAACACTATTAACAGGCTGCCTTTAGTGAAACAACAAATTCCTCCTCACACAAGGTATTAGCACCTCACTAGTTTTCTGCAGATTCCTCCAGATGACCTGTCTTCAGTCTCTCAATTTCACTTTGCTTTTCTTTCCCTCACAGTGCAAGGAGCTATGTATGTTCTTCAGGAACCTAGCCATTTTGATGGAAAGGGCTGGCTTCCTGCTAGTGTCACCAGAAAGACAGAGATTTCACCAGAAAGATATCCTCAGGAAATCAAATTTCCATCTCTAGTACACTCAGGTTAATGCAAATGAAGCCAGTAAGCCTCTGACCTTTTAAACCCAGCAGGAGAGTCCCAGCGGTAGTTCCCAGACACACACTGTGGCTGTGGCTGCACAAAGCAACATTTCCGCTTACATACTCCACTAACAAATAGAACAGCCCACACTTATTTTTTGTGGTACTTACCTGTCTTACAATAGAAATTTCCTTTTCTCAAAAATTTAACTTCCTTTCAACAAGGCAAATACACAAAAGTATGAGGAATACATTTTAAAAAATAATTTCTTTTTAAAATACAGTATCATCAAACTGCTGTGTCTAAGCAGAAAAAAAAATAAGAAAAATCATTGCAATAAAACAGAGTGATAGTTACAGGCACAAGTTAGAATGATAGATCTGTGTTGTTGTTGCTGCTGTTTTGTTTCATTTTTGAGTAGGGAAGGTAGTCAGAAATCTCAGTGAAAAGTACTTGAAATGTGAATAAGGATTCTCTGGGTAGAGAAAGGAACTTCAAGAAAATGTTTCTTATGCTTCCAATCAATTCTCCAAATTGAAGAACATGAGAGTTTGGGTTAAAGGCACCCACTTAGAACTCCCACACCATAGATGAAAAGAGTTCACATTGAGGCATATCATCATAATGTTTCAGGAAATCAGAAACAATGAGAAGACACTGATGTATCCAGGGAGAAAGAGAAAGGTCACGTACAAAGGGATGGAAATCAAAATGACATCCAACTTTTAAAATGTATTAGCAAACTTGAACACTATTTGAGGGAAAATGATTTCCAACTTAGAATTCTATACCTGGTCATAATATCAATCAAATGTGATGAAAGAATTAAGATATTTCAGACATGGTAGATGTGAGAAAGGTTAGCCATCCTGCACCATTTCCTGGAAAACAACTGCAAAACCACTTCATTGCCTTAAAAAAAAAAGCCAATAGAGATGAAAGTGTAGGATCAAGAAACAGGGAGGATTCAAGACAGAAGAGAGGGAAAGGTATCCCACTGATGATGGGTAAGGTAGACAGCAGGGAAATAGATGGGCAGTAGGCCTGGAGAACAATCAGTACATGTTGGAATGCGGAGTCAGAAATTTCCAAAGGTGACGTCTTTAAGGAAAAGGAAATGAGATGGAAAGATATACTGAGATGGTTGAACATAACTGAAAAGAGACTGAAATTTCTAACGAAGTGTTTGTGGATGAACTTGTGATGAGTATACAAAATATTAAGCCAATGTCAGGAAACAAGAGATGTTGGTAAGGATACTAGGATACAGAGAAAGGTGCAAAAGATACAAACTTTTTGTTACAAGATAAATCAGTTCTGGAGAGGTGATGCATACCATGGTGACTAAAGTTAATAAGACCGTATTGTATATCTGAAAGTTGCTAAGAGACTAGACCTTAAAAGTTCTCATTATAAGAAAAAAAAACTGTGACTAGGTGAGGTGCTAGATGTTAACTAAACTTACTGTGGCAAACATTTCACAATCCACATATATATGTTATATGTTAATTATATCTCAATACAACTGGGAAAAATAAAGAACAAACCAATAAAAATTTTGGCAGAAGACATAAACTGAAAACTTTCAAAATAAGAAAGCAAGTGATCAAGAAAATATAAAAATATAAAAAAGAGACTCAATTCATTAATCAATACAATCTGATTAATACCAAAATAATATCATTTTGATCATACAATTAACATAAACAACAGCAAAAAAGAGGGACAGCCCAGAATTTATGAAGGTAGAGTCAATAGGCATTCTCAGACAGTTGCACAAAGTATAAATTGCTACAATCTTTATGAAAGATGAACAAAATTATTTAAGCCAAGAGATCATATGTGGTGCAGAGTGGACTCCTCTGTTTACCCTCCATTTATGCCCTTCCATATGAATTTTGCATGCAGCTTGGGCACAGCAATGCAGCAAACCTACCTCAACTTCCTAAGATCTTTCATCAAATCTCCCTTTAGCTAACTAACCCATCTTCTATTGTTCTAATTCCAGATTTTCAGGATAGGAGTTGATCAGCATTATTTGTGACATATACATTTGTGAGATGAACCCCATGTGTGCAAAGGAAGGAGGACACCTGACACAAACCTGACCACTCACTCCATTAACCTGGTCTGTGGGTTGGGAGAATTTATCATCAGGGACAACTGGTTGCCTCAACCACCCCTTGGAGACTGTATAGTGCACAATGTGTGGTGGTCATAGGAACAGACTCAGAAGCCACAGGTTTCTACCACTTGCTAGTCGGGTGACTTTGGGTAATACTTAACTTCTCCAGCCTGTTTCTTCCTCTGTAAAGGGAGGATAATACTAGTAGATTACATGGCAATGTTGTTGATAAAACTGTCATATGATAGGTGCTTCCTATCATTTCTACTACAAATAGTCTAAAAGAAAAACATAGTGGTCTGAAATATGGCCTAGGAAATGAAGAAGGGAGAGCTTGCAGAAAAGAAAGTTTATGCAGAGCCTTGGCCCTCCTTGTTTTCAAGTGTAGTTTTAAAGCATTCAGACAAAAAGAGGAGTCATTTAGGTGTTCTCTAATATTTATATGTACATTAAAACAGTTAGCAAACGAGCATGCAGTTCTGAGAACTCAGACACATAGCAACTACTTCAAGAATTGAAATTCTGCACGTCTATATTCTCAGTAACCTAATGTGATCTCTCAAAATATTTTAGTCTTCAAAACATTCAGTAGAACTTGCATCAGGTTGTTTTATGATATTCAGACTATGTGTTAATGTTGTTTCTTAAATTCATAATAAACTCTAAATGTTGCTCAGCCTTCAGAAAGTGGTTAGCCACACTGACACTTTTAACAGTTTCCTCTACTTCAGGAACCAGAAGGCAGAGTTTAATCCTAACTGAGCAACAATATAATGCAAACCCTGGGGACTCCATGGAATCTCCCACTCCCAATTCTTCCAATATTCCATTTATTTTCAGAGTTAGAGCTGTCTCCAATTCTATTACTGGCACTCTTGATTGGTTTCTTTGCACTCTGCTGTCTCCTAACTTTCCTAGTCAAACAGGAAGACTTTTATCAAGCTTTGTTCAAAGTTCAATCCCAAAAGACATTCCCAAATGCCTCTTTTTCAAGGACTCCAGCATCAAGGTGTTTCCCTTTTGTGGGAGGACCAACTTAAAGGATAAGAGGCATCTATCAGAATTATCCTAGAGGAATCATTTTTAAACTATTGTGGACAGTTTAAAATTGTGTTAAGATTGTGGAACCCTTTTAACATTTGACTTCAAGACTAAAAGTACCAAATCTTACTGAAAGAAATCTGGAATAGAATTAATTCAAAACAACTGATGACCCAGTAGTCTTTCTGGTTCCCTGAGAGGATGGTATATTAGTTCAAACAATTGATTCATTGCTTGTTTCAAGTTACAGAAACCCACTTCAGCTAACATGAGGAAGCCAGGTCATGAGAATGTTATGTCCAAGGGCAGACAACCTTGCAGGACTCTAGAATGAACAGGATTCCTTTAATCTCTCCTTCTTTCTGTCAGTGTATTTTATTCTTCTTCCCATACTTGTTAACTGTCATTTTCCCAGCCACCTCACCCTCACAAATAGTTGTCATTTTTGTTGATATACTGGCATATGTGGCCACAAATACTAAATACCCAGAGAAAGGGTCACTAACATGCCCATCTCCCAGCTGGGGTCAAAAAGAAAAGTACTCCTAGATAAGAAACCATGACCCAAGAGAAGGTTTATGTGGTCTAAGAATTGCTGCTTGGGGCAACTCCTGCAGCTAAGTGAATGGGGCAGCAGTGAAAAGGGGTAGGAACTCAGGAAAGAGGAGCTGGAAAGGGCAACCAACAAGAAGGCCACATGACTTTCTTTAAAAGAGCTAATAACCACTGGGGAGAATGTTTCCCATCTGCAGTGCACAGCTACTGGGCTGGCTGTCCTCCTCTGCTAATCAACAGAGGGGGGAAATCAGTCAACTTCTACATAAAAGAAAACCTTTTTATTTTTAGAAAGAAAAAATCCCCAAATATACAATACATTCTATACTGACTTTTAAATTGTTACTAGAGAAAATAAACCTTTATTAAATAAATAAAAAAGTAAAAATAAAGATAGCTAAATGCCAGGTTAAAATGGCAGACTGAAAACATGTATTGGAAAGTACATTCTCAAAATTTCATTTAACTAATTGTAAAGACATAATAGAAGATGAATCCGAATCCACTGTAAGATTTGGAGTGGAGAGGCTATCCATGAGCCAAACATTTTGATGGCTTTTTGCATAATAAAAAGTAGAACATTACATAGGGAGATAAACTATGCAAGGCAGACGAAGCCCTGCATCAGAACGTGAAGAGGAACAGGTGTCAGCAATTTCAGGAACTGTGCTTTGTGGAGAAACTGAGAAAGGCCTACAGCTAAGAATTGGCAGGCCTAGAGAGTAAGAAAAAATCAAAGGAAATAATTTTAAAAATTGTCCCCATCACTGCAACTTGGCTCCTATAAGGGGACCCCCATTCCTGTGTGAATAGTGAATGGCAGCTCTTGTGTGTTCAATGAGCATACACCAGAGAGCTGCTTTTCAAAGAAAATGAATCAACAGCTTGGGAATGGCAAATGCTGCATGTGTGGAATGTTGTGCCCAGATTAAAGTCCTTCTCTGTGGGATCCAGTCAACTATATATCTGAAAATAAAATCTGCTAATTGCCAATAACACACACACACACACACACACACACAGTATACCCTCCTAGATAAGGAAAATGTTTAATGGTTGATAAAAAACCAATTCTACATAGCAACAGAACAAAATTTATTCCAGTAATTCAGGTCAATTGACACTGTGCTTTATTCATAAGATGTATGTAAGCCCAATTGTTATGAGGCAATTGGGAGGGAACCCATCAATACAAAGTAAAATTACCAAGAAGAACAAGCCAAATAACTGATCCTGGAGAAAACACAAATAATAAAACGGATGTTGGAGAAGTTTCTAGGTGAAACAAGAGGATGAACACTGAATGTAGGAGGCTGTCAGCATTAGCTAAGTTTGAGCCCACATGGAATTGTCTATTGCACCTGAGAGTGAAATCACATGTGAATTGATGGGATGTGACTCTGCACCACAGGTGTCTGCTCCACTCTTTGCACTACAGAGAGTTCCTTAACTGATTTGATAATACATCCATGTAATGAGAACAGAATACCATGAAAAAGTAATAGAGAATATCGAAGAACAAGTTCTTAGAAATTAAAAGTATTATTAGTGAACTTGAAAGTTCAGTAGAAAGGGTAAGTGACAAAGTAAAAAAAAAACAAATATATATGGAAAATAGAAGAATGAAATGAAATGGAGTAAATAAAATTATGTAAGAATTCAAAATTCCCAGAGTTAAAAAGAGATAACTTTCTTCCTATTTAAAGGGGTCACCAAGTGTCAAGCGGGGTGAATTTTAAGGGATCTATACCTATACATGTAATAATGAAATTCTAAAATACCTGAGATGAAGATAAAATCCTAAAAGCTTCCATAAAGCGAAATACGATATACTACCAAATAATAATTTTAGTGTAGCAGATGTTTCCTGTGCCTCCTTCCCACCCCATTGCCTCAGCCTGGGTCTGATTTCAGTTGCATCTGCAGAAGGTACTCCATGTGAACTGGGACTCCATTCACAAACGCATGCACATACTGTGTACCTTTTTGCTTTCTTTTTCCAAGCTTTCTCTAACTATAGGAGCTTACTGTTTTCATGCACAGGCATATTCCAGAGTGCAAGATAGTTTACCCATGCAGGAGAACTCTACCAGTAGAGGAGCTCATAAATAAATGATCCAGATCCCTGTCTATCCAGTGGATAAATTCTGGGTGGGATTATATGTGCTTCTCAAAAGATCCCAGCAGATTCAGCCTCCTCTAAACCACAGCAGTGACATCATTACTGCACATTATCTTTTTATCCTTCCTCATCTCATTATTCTCTCTCAACCCTGTTTCCTGTATCTATTTCCTCTGCTCAAACTTTAATTTGGGAAAACACAAATTAAAATCTAAACATTTATGGCATTGACTTTAGAACTAGGTAATCGGCAGAAGCTAGAGGGATCTGCAAGAGATGGTCAGTGTAACTAGAAGGAACCTCAAGGAAGCTATTCATGAAGGTTTGAAGACAGTGCGAAAAAGGTTATGAGAAGCCAAAGAAAAGTGGCAGAAAAGTTGGCAACACTGTCACCTATGGTGTTGAGAAAAATAAATAGATTACCCACTGGAATTGTAGATGCCCAGAGATATGTGAAGGAAAAATTTCAAGCCTGGCTTCTTTTAGCTTCCTATGATAAAACATAAGAAAAAATAAATAAAGATATAAATTCTGTGTTTTTAACAGAATTTAACAAAAGCATAAAATTCAAGCCTTCTGAGATCAAAAAGCACTAGTTTTTCATCTCTTGTCTCCATAGAGAAGGATTCTTAGAGTGTGGATTTCTTCAAAACAAAGCTCAAATCATAAGGGATATAAATTTCTTGATAAACCTCAGAGACAACAAAGGCAGTAAATCAAAGACAATTTCAGGTAGACCAAAGGCTTTGTAGACTCTATTTGTTAGACACAAAGGTTTCAGTAAGCTTAAGAACATTGTCCCACAGAGGACCAGTGGTAAAGAAAGACCTGTTCCTAAAAGATTCATGGGTGTGGCTACTGTCTAAAGTAAGGTTTCTCAACTTTGGCATGAGTGATATTTGGGGCCAAATAACTTTTGTTATGAGGTGGATGTGGGAAGGTTGTCGTGCTGTCCTGTGCACTGGAGGATACTTAGGAGCATCCCTGGACTCTACCAGTCAGATGCCAATAGTGCCCCCCTTGCATTCGTGATAATCAAAATGTTTTCCAGCCTTTCCAAATGTCATCAGAGGGGAGGGGATCATCTCCATTTCAGAACCACTGGTGTAAAGTAGTAGATTTATAATGTGCTACGTAGGAAGTCCACAAAGATGTTTAAAGTATGATACCAGTTTGGAATGAAAGGGAGAGAAACAGGACAGAATAAAACAAAAATCTGTCCTTGGACAGATATCTTAACGGGAAGCAGCCTAAGAAAACTACTTAGTTGCAAACACAGATTATTTCTATAAGAAGGACAATCCTCCTATCATGAAGGAGTCTATCCCCACCCCACACTTTAAATCTGGGCAGCCTCTGTGATTGCTTTGGCTAATAAAAGCTAGTGCAAGTTATACTATGCCAGGTTCAAGATCATAGTATTAAGAAACTGGCAGCTTCAACCTCTGGTCTCTTGGAATGCTAATTTTTGGAACTCAGTTGTCATAGATGAAATTCCTGAGATATTTAGAAAAGCAATATATAGGTGCTCCAGTCTACAGCCTCAGCTTAACACCTAGGCAACAGTCATCAACTGCTAGCCATATGTGTGGGCGATCTTGGACATTCAGGCCAGTTGAGTCTTCTGACGTCTCCAGAGGCAGCCTCTATTTGACTGAAAAACCAAGGAAGACACATGCAGTGAACTTGGTCAACACACAGAACTATAAGAGATAATAATACATTGTTATTTTAAGCCACTGAATTTTGCAGTGGCTTGTTATCCAGTAGTAGATAATGTGTAATCAGGGAAGAACTTCTGGGTAATCCCACTGATATCAGAGACTAAGCTTTTGGTTGTATCACTAGCAAGCAACTTAGACCAGCTGAAGCACTGGCCAAAGAGGAGAAAAATATAGAATAAGTGCTAGAAGAGAAAGATAAGGCATTAGTAAGGAATTTCAGAAGATGCTGGAGGAATTGAGCCCTGTTGCTCACAGCAGCTACTTTGAGAAAGTACCCTTACACTGAGTTTCTTTTTTTTTACCAATTTCACTCTCCCCATTCCCTCATTTCTGATTCTTTGGATTTATACCAAAATAAACTACCTCTACCTAGTCTTTGTCATAGGCTCTGCTTTCATGATGAACCTGAATAAAGATTATCAGATTAATAACGGACTTGTTATCAGTATTGGTATATACAAGAAACCTAGATTTTTATATGCAGCCCAATTATTATCAAGCATGAAAGGAAAATATATTTTCAAACATGTAAAGATACATAATTTAATACATGTTTGCTGGAAAAAATTATAGATGTAATCTAGGGATTTGAAGAAAAGTTTCTAAGAAAGAAGACTTGAAATGCAGCCAATAAAGAACTTGTGTAAGTAAGGAATCCCAGATGGTAATAGTGCAGCATACTTAGAAATCACTCAGTCAAAATTAGGAACTTAGAAAGGCAGAGGATTCAGAGAATGCTTTTGAGAAGAAAATTAATTTCACATAACACAAAATATTATTAAAAAGATGAAAGACATTTGTAATATGATGAAAAGTATGTAGTTTTTTTCTGTTAAAACCTAATGGAGGACCAGGGGGAGGGGAAGAGGGAAAGAGTGTTGGGGAGAGAGAGGGACGCAAAACCTGAGAGACTATTGAATACTGAAAATGAACTGAGGGTGGAAGGGGAAGGGGGAGGGGGGAAAACAGGTGGTGGTGATGGAGGAGGGCACTTGTGGGGAAGAGCCCTGGGTGTTGTATGGAAACCAATTTGACAATAAACTCCTTTTAAAAAAAGGTAAAAAGGCAAATTCTTGGGTTAAAGAAAGTTGTACTTCAGATCTGAAGCAACTAATATACGATGTTATTTATTTTACTTTACTTTTTAAAAAGTCCTAATTTTTAAGCTAACATAGAGTAAAACTGGCTTTTTCCCACACATAGCTCTATCAGTATTAACACATGTGAATACCACCACAATCAGGATACAAAACAGCTTCCTCGACTCAAACATCTCCGTCATGCCGCCAAATTTCCCCACCCTAACTTCTGACAACTACAAGTCTTTTCATCATCACTGTAGTTGTGTCTGTTCCAGGCCGGCATGTAAGTGTGATCATACGGTATGTAACTCTCTGAAACAGGCCGCTTTAACATAGCATAATGCCTTCAAGATCCATCTGTGTTGATGTGTATATCAATATTTTCTTTCTTCCCTTTGCTGAGGAGTATTCCACTGTATGGATGTACCACAACTTGTTTTGTCCAGTCACCCATTGAAGGACTTTAGGTTATTTCTAGGTGTGGACAATTATGAAAAGAGCTGCGATAAAAATTTGTAGACATGTTTCTGTGTGAAAATTTGTTTTCAGTTCTCTAGGGAAATACCTAAGAGTGGATTTTCTGAGTCACATAATAAGTGTATATGTAATTTACAAGAAACTGCTAGCCTATTTTCAAAGGAGCTGTTATTTCGAGTTTTGAGTGATGTTTATACATTCCAGATTTAAGTCCTTTGTCAGATATATGATTTGCAACTATATTCTCTCAGTTTGGAGCTTATCTTTCATTATTGCTTGATTTTAAACAAGCATTTTTTTTTCAGATTTCAAATGTGTTGTTTATTTACTATTTTTGATGACTATAAATAAGTGTTTCCACTATGGAAAAGAAAGTTAGCACAGTACATTTTCATGACTGGGGAATGGATTTTCTGAAGTCCTCTTCAATAGGGTAAAAACTTAGAAAAAAACAACCTGAATGTTGGAATTCAGTTCTTTATATAAAGTCCCTTGTAAAAACAAAACAGAATAAAAACAAACTGAAAAGAAGGGGAAGGGCAAATTTTAAGAAAGAAAAAGGAGAAGAATGGAAGGAAGAGAAAACAGGGAAGGCGGCTTATTGTTCCTCCTCCGCTCTATCCTTGGTCTCAGCGTTTTCCGACTCCTTGCTCTCCTCCTTCACCGAGAGAGCTTCTAGCTTCTCGGCCACTTTCTCAGCATTGTCATTTTTGCCTGACCCTTTCTTTTCTCTCTCTTCGATCTCTTTCCTGCATTCTTCAAACTTTGTTTTGAATTTCTGTGCATTTTCAGCATTTAGGAAGCGGATGGCCAGGAGCTCTGGCTTGGGGCACTCATCGGCAAAGTCAGCGTGGGTGTTCCAGACCCATGCACGGTCGCTGCCTGCATTAAACCCCATGTAAGAATATGGGGTCACCTGGTTAAGTCAGTTAAGCACCCAACTCTTGATTTTGGCTCAGATCATGATCTCACAGTTCATGAGATTGAATCCTGCACTGACAGCTCCGAACCTGCTTAGGATTCTCTCTTTCTCCTCTCTCTCTGTCCCTCCACCACTAACAGTAGCTCGCTCACTCTCTCTCAAAAAAATTTAACAAAAAAATGTAAGAATATGAATCCATTTGGCCTGTCTTATGCGACATTTCTATTCTCTTTAAAATGACATAGGATTACATGCTATCTCTGAGTATCTATTCACATTTAGTCCTGTAGTAGATTGTATGTATATAATCACAAAATTATAGCAACGTTTATTCATTTGTTATTTTTTAAAATCCAGTCTGTAAAGAAATCATGTTCAATTTATTTTTAATGAATTCTATTAAATACTTTGGGGGATAAGTCTAAGAATCCCCTGAGCTTGCACTGATGGGTTAAGAAGACATAAAGAATCATAAAGCCACAGAATGAACACACCCAAGTTTGGGTAAACAAGATGAAGAAACAGGACAAAGGCCCCAGTATAGCATAAAGATATAGGAATAGAAAAGCCTCAGCATGAAAGCATAAAAAATGAGGTAAACAAGATTAGGTATTCAGGGTGGAAATGCCCGCCCCCCCCAACTTAGTATAATAGCAGAAAGCTGCTTTCATAAGAAGGAAGGACCAAAGTAGGTGAACAGGTAAACAGGACTTTAGACTGCAACAGGGCAAAGTTGGCTAGAGTGGAGCTAATTAGTAAGAGAAAGGTGCCTTGTTGACCCTGTGGTAGCATGCTCTGTCTTTCTTTTCTCCTAGACCAGTTTAGTAAACAGAGGTGGTACCTCATGTCTGCTGTAAACAACCATCTGCCCAGTGCCAGGATTTTGTTTTGTATTGCCCGAACTCCTAACACTGCATATCTTCAAAACCCCTTTCCCTCATACCCATGAGTTAATGTTCATGGTTTCATTGTCTCTTTGTGCTTGTCCATCATGCTTGTAAGCCAAATAAGAACAGAGGAGGACACTTACTCAGGGCTCTTGTCTCCTCTAGGACATTAGCCTCTCTTGCACTTTAATCCAGTTTTCTGCTCTCCAGCTGAACAAGAGAAATAGCGACCCACAGTCCATGACAAATTAACTGATGAAATGTATCTATTACAAACACCAATGTATAAGAAATGATCTGGTATACAAAGTCAATACTGGGGGTCATGAAGAGTAGATGGACACTGGTAAGGTAACTCTAATTTTATCCTATTTCATAATGATCTATTTTGAAATAGTTCAAAACTGATGAAATAAGAAATAAGGTTTTGCATATTTCACTAAACAATATAATTAAAAACAATAATATAAGAAGTAAAACTCAGGAGGCAAAGATATAAATGCTGTAGACATGAGTTAATTCCTCATCCAAATGAAAATGTGAACATAGTATGTTGTCACAATATTGTCTCAATAGAAAAAAGAGAACAATGACCTTTTTTACATGTTATTCAGTGCTATTTTAAATTGTTCAAACTTCTATGTGCATGTATTAAATAAATAAGCATATACAAGTATATTTATATGGAAATATAGTTCCATATTTTGGATGGAGGAAATGAGAGAAAGAAATCTGGACTGATGAAAAGAGAGTCATGAAAAGGACACTGGTGATAGAAACTGACCTTCAAGGAATGATATTTTCAGCTTGTATCCACTGAGGATACTAGAACTAGAGAATGTTTTTAATGTTTTGAAACATTGCAAAACTCTCATAAAATGTTTTGTGTCTGAAGACTGAGGAGATAGCTTTCTTCCAAAGTGAGATATCATTAACTATGAGTGAATATTTCACTTAATTGAAAAAAACCTGGAATATACCCAGATGCCCAAACTTGAAGTTTTACATACTGGCTAGTTTATATATTCAGCCAGAGTATTTAAGTTATTCATGGAAGGAGAGCATAATCAAATAATTAGAAAATTCCTCTGAATACTCAAGGCATTTGGATAGATTTGTTCTGCTTACTAAGTGTTCAAACGGGAATATTTATAGTTTTTATTATAAATGCTATCAATGATTCGATGGATACATTTAGAAGTTCAGCAACACTTCCCAAGCCTCCCTCAAGTACCTGCCTCCCTCCCAATCTTCAGCAGTCCTCATCAGTGAGCTCTACAGGAAAAGAGATAATTATAACTTTATTTTACCATTTAACCTAAATATGTGATACCTGCTTTAGAATCTATAGTTGTAGAATGGATTTATAACAATAGTTGTGGCAGGTGGAAGAAAGAGAGGGCCACTGGGGAAGAAAAAGGAAGTGCTGTTTAAGAGCAGGTGACACTAACTGACACTGATGTTGAAAAACCCAATTATATAGATTTGTGTCTAAAATGAAGTACCCTAGAACTACTGTGAAACTTCTGCCAGCAGCCACTGTGTAGTCTTTAGTGACAACCTGTCATCAAATGAAAAGCCTCACTAGAGGGCTACTATACTCACTTCTATGTCCAGTATAGAAATGTCAGCAGTTGTGAAAGTATAACTGAACAATCACGAAAATAAATCCAAGCTTCCCAAATTCACAAAGGGAAGGGAAAAAAAACCCCTCCCTACATGGGGACCTTCTACTCCCCATCAACTGTGATCTCATGGAAAAAAATGAAACACTGGCCTAAGCATCAGTAGTAGTAAATGGCATGAACTTTAAGAAATAAAGAACTTTTTGAAACTAACTCATAATGAAATAAGTTTTGAATTCAAAAGCTGTTTGTAATTTCCCTATTTTTAAAATATGTATAATGTTTATTTATTTTTGTTTTTTTAATTTTTTAATTTTTTTAATTTTTTTTGATCCAAGTTAGTTAGCTTATAGTACAACAATGATTTTAGTACAAGATTCATTAATTCCCCTTACCCACTTAGCCCATCCCCCCTCCCACAACCCCTCCAGTAACCCTTTGTTTGTTCTCCATATTTAAGAGTCTCTTAAGTTTTTGTCCCATTCACTCCTTTTATATTAGTTTTGCTTCCCTTCCCTTCTGTTCATCGGTTTTATATCTTCAATTCCTCATATGAGTGGAGACATATGTTTGTCTTTTTCTGACTAATATTGCTTAATAGCAAGATAGTTCCATCCACGTCGATGCAAACAGCAAGATTTCCTTCTTCTTGATGGCCGAGTAATTTTCCATTGTGTATATATGCCACTTCTTCTCCTTCTCCGTCTCCGTCTCCTTCTCCTTCTCCTTTTTTTTAATAGTTTACTGTCAAGTTGGTTTCCATATAGTACCCAGTGCTCTTTACCCCAAGTGCCCTCCTCCATATCCATCACCCTCCTTCCTCTTCTCCCCTCCCCTTCAGCCCTCAGTTTGTCTTCAATATTCAAGAGTCTCTCATGATTTGCCTCCCTCCCTTTCCCTAACACTTTTCCCCCACTTCCCCTCCTCATGGTCTTCTGGTAAGTTTATCCTGTTAGACTTATGAGTGAAAACATACGGTATCTGTCCTCTGCCTGACTTACTTCACTTAGCATGACACCCTCGAGTTCCATCCATGTTGCCACAAATGACCAGATTTCATTCTTTCTCATTGCCATGTAGTACTCCATTGTATATAAACCACATCTTCTTGATCCATTCATCAGGTGATGAACATTTGGGCTCTTTCCATGATCTAGCTATTGTTGAAAGTGCTGCTATGAACATCGGGGTGCATGTGCCCCTATGCATCAGCACTTCTGGATCCCTTGGGTAAATCCCTAGCAATGCTATTGCTGGGTCATAGGGGAATTCTACAGATAATTTTTTGAGAAACCTCCACACTGTTTTCCAGAGTGGCTGTACCAGTTTACATTCCCACCAACAGTGTAGGAGGGAGCCTGTTTCTCCACATCCTCATCAGCATCTATAATATCCTGATTTGTTCATGTTAGCCACTCTGACCAGTGTGAGGTTGAATCTCAGTGTGGTTTTGATTTGTATTTCCCTGATGATGAGTGACACTGAGCATCGTTTCATATATATGTAGCCATCTGGATGTCCTCTTTGGAGAAGTGTCTATTCATGTCTTCTGCCCATTTCTTCTCTCGATTATTTGTTTTTCGGGTGTGCAGTTTGGTGAGTTCCTTGTAGATTTTGGACTCTAGCCCTAATCTGATATGTCATTTGCAACTATCTTTTCCCATTCCATCGGATGCCTATTAGTTTTCTTGATTGTTTCCTTTTCAGTGCAGAAGATTTTTATCTTGATGAAGTCCCAAGAGTTCAGTTTTGCTCTTGATTCCCTTGCCTTTGGGGATGTGTCAAGTAGGAAATTGTTGCCGTTGAGGTTAAGAAAGCTGTTTCCTGCTTTCTCTTCTAGAGTTTTGATGGTTTCCTGTCTCATGTTCAGGTCCTTCATCCATTGTAAGTTTAACTTTGTGTATGGCGTAAGAAAGTGGTCTAGTTTCATTCTTCTGCATGTTGCTGTCCAGTTCTCCCAGAACCACCTGTTAAAGAGGGTGTCTTTTTTCCATCACATACTCTCTCCTACTTTGTCAAAGATTACTTCGCCATACATTTGTGGGTCCAGTTCTGAGTTCTCTATTCTATTCCATTGGTCTATGTGTCTGTTTTTGTGCCAATACCATACTGTCTTGATGATCACAGTTTTGTAGCAGAGGCTAAGGTCTGGGATTGTGATGCCTCCTGTTTTTGTTTTCTTCTTCAATATTACATTGGCTATACAGGGTCTTCAGTGGTTCCATAGGAATTTTAAGATTCTAGCTTTGCAAAGAATGCTGGTGCAATTTTGATTGGGATTCCATTGAATGTGTAGTTTGCTTTGGGTAATAATAACATTTTAACAATGTTTATTCTTCCAATCCATGAGCATGGAATGTTTTTCCATTTCTTGGTGTCTTCTTCAATTTCTTTCATAAGTTTTCTACAGTTTTCATCATACAGGTCTCTTACATCTTTGGTTAGGTTTATTCTTAGGTATTTCATGGTTTTTCATGCAATTGTGAGTGAGATCAGTTTCTTGATTTCTCTTTCAGTTGCTTCATTATTGGTGTATAAAAATGCACCTGATTTCTGTATGTTGATATTGTACCCTGCAACTTTGCTGAATTCATCGATCAGTTCTAATAGGGTTCTGGTGGAGTTGGTCAGGTTTTTCATGTAGCATAATATGTCATCTGTGAAAGGTGAAAGTTTGACTTCATCTTTGCCAATTCCGATGTCTTTTATTTCCTTTTGTTGTCAGATTGCTGATGCTAGGACTTCCAGCACTATGTTAAACAACAGTGCTGAGAGTGGACATCCTTGTTGTGTTCCTGATCTCAGGGGGAAAGCTCTCAGTTTTTCCCCATTGAGGATGATATTAGCTGTGGGCTTTTCATAAATGACTTTTATGATGTTTAGGTAAGTTCCTTCTATCCTGACTTTCTTGAGGGTTTTCATTAAGAAAGGATGCTGTATTTTGTTCTGCATCTATCGACAGGATCATATGGTTTTTATCTTTTCTTTTGTTAACGTGATGTATCACATTGATGGTCTGCAAATATTGAACCAGCCCTGTATCCCAGGAATGAATCCCACTTGATCATGGTGGATAATTCTTTTTATATGCTGTTGAATTTGATTTGTAATTATCTTGTTGAGTATTTTTCACCTGTATTCATTAAGAATATTGGTCTATAGTTCTCTTCTTTGTTCAGTCTCTGTCTGGTTTGGGAATCAAAGTGATGCTGGCTTCCTAGAAGTAGTCCAGAAGTTTTCCTTCTATTTCTACTTTTTGGGATAGCTTGAGAAGAATGGGTATTAACTCTGCTTTAAATGTCTGGTAGAATTCCCCAGGGAAGCCATCTGGCCTCAGGCTCTTACTCATTGGGAGATTTTTGATAACTGATTCAATTTCTTCACTGGTTATGGGTCTGTTCAGATTTTCTATCTCTTCCTGTTTGAATTTTGGTAGTGCATGTCCATTTCTTCTCAGTTGTCCAGTTTGTTGGCATATAATTTTTCATACTAGTCCCTGATGATTGCTTGTATTTCTGAGGGATTGGTTGTAATAGATCCATTTTCATTTGTGATTTTGTCTATTTGGGTGTTCTCTCTTTTCTTTCTGAGGAGCCTGGCCAGAGGTTTATCAATTTTGTTTATTTTTTCAAAAAACCAACTCTTGGTTTCATTGGTCTGTTCAAATGTTTTTCTGGATTCTGTATTGTTTATTTCTGCACCTACCTTTATTATTTTCTTCTGCTGGGTTTGCAGTGCTCTTGCTGCTCCCCTTCTTGTTCCTTTAGGTGCTCTGTTAAATTCTGAATTTGTGCTTTTTCTACTTTCTTGAAATAGGCCTGGATTGCAATATACTTTCCTCTTAGGACTGTCTTTGCTGCATCCCAGAGAGTTTGGATTATTATATTTTCATTTTCTTTTTTTTTAAATTTTTTTGTATGTCTTTTATTTATTTTTGAGGGACAGAGAGAGACAGCACGAGCAGGGGAGGGTCAGAGAGAGAGGGAGACACAGAATCTGAAGCAACCTCCAGGCTCTGAGCTAGCTGTCAGCACAGAGCCCGATGCGGGGCTCGAACCCACGAACGTGAGAGCATGACCTGAGCCGAAGCTGGCCACTCAACCGACTGAGCCACCCAGGCGCCCCTATATTTTCATTTTCATTTGTTTCCATATATTTTTAATTTCTTCTCTAAATGACTGATTGACCCAATCATTCTTTACTAGGGTGTTTTTAAACCTCCACATTTTTGGAGGTTTTCCAGATTTTTTCCTGTGATTGATTTCAAGTTTCATAGCACTGTGATCTGAAAGTGTGCATGGTATGATCTCAATTAGTTTATATTTATGGAGGCCTGCTTTATTACCCAGTATATGATCTATCTTGGAGAATGTGCCATGCACCCTTGAGAAGAAAGTGAATTCCCTAACCTCATGATGTAGAGTTCTAAATATATCTGTCAAATACATCTGTTTCAATGTGTCATCCAGACCCCCTGTTTCATTAGTGATTTTCTGTTTGGTTGATCTATCCATTGCTGTAAGTGGTTTCTTAAAATCCCCTACTATTAGCACATTCTTGTCAATAAGATTCTGTTTATGGTTAATTGTTTTATGTATTTGGATGCTCCCAAATTCAGCATGTAGATGTTTATAATTGTTAGTTCTTCCTGATGGAGAGATCCTGTGGTTATTATATAATGTGCTTCCTCATATATCATTATGTAATGTGCATCTTCATCTCATACAAATGTATGGCTACTTTTGACTTCCAGTCGCATTATAGATATTTCTCCATCCCCTTACTTTCAATCTGAAGGTGTATTCAGGTCTAAAAGAGTCTCTTGTAGACAGAAAGTAGATGGATTTTGTTTTGCTATCCATTCTGCTACCCTATGTCTTTTGATTGGACATTCAGTCCATTTACATTCAGTGCTATTATAGACAAATATGGCTTTAGTTTGTGTTCTCTGTAAGCTTTTAGTAGTGTCTCTGGTACTTTGTATTCCTTGCAACATTTCCCTCATAGAGTCCCTCTTAGGATTTCTTGTAGGGCTGGTTTGAGTGGTGATGAATTCTCTCAATTTTTGTTTATTTGGGAAAGCCTTAATCTCTCCTTCTATTTTGAATGACAGGCTTGCTGGATAAAGGATTATCGGCTGCATATTTTTTCTGTTCATCACATTGAAGATATTCTGCCATTCCTTTTTGGCCTGCCAAGTTTCAGTAGATAGGTCTGTAACCACTCTGATAGGTTTCCATTTATATGTTTGGGACCTTTTATCCCTAGCTGCTTTCAGAATTCTCTCTTTATTCTTATATTTTGTCAGTTTCACTATAGGTTGTGCTGAAAGTCGATTCAAGTTACGTCTGAGGGGAGTTCTCTTTGTCTCCTGGTTTAATGTCTATTTCCTTCCCCAGATTGGGGAAGGTCTCAGCTATAATTTGATTAAGTACCCCTTCAGGACCTTTTTCTCAGGAATTCCTATGATATGGATATTGTTCCATTTGATTGTATCACTCAGATCTCAAATTCTCCTTTCATGCTTCTGGATCAATTTCTTTCTCTTTTTCTTGGCTTCTGCTTTTTCTCTAATTGTGTCTTCTAATTCACCTATTCTCTTCTCTGCCTCTTCAATCCATGCAGTGGCAGCCTCCATTTTATTATGCACCTCATTTATAGCATTTTTTAACTTGTCACAGCTATTTTTAAGGTCCCTAGTCTTTGTATCAATAGCTTCTCTGATATCTTCCAGGCTTTTTTGAAAGCCAGCGATTAATTTTATGGACAATTGTCTAAATCCTTGCTCCATTATGTTGCTTATATCTGTTTTGAGCAGTTATGTAGTTGTGACTTCTTCCTGGAATTTCCTTAGAGGAGAGTTCTTCCATTTCATCATTTTGACTACCTTTCTGTCTCTTGTCAGTTTTAAAAACTAGTTATGCACTCTGCACCTGTGAGTATTGCTACATTAAAGGTGATTCCTTGATTGTCCAGCACCTGTTTGCTCTGGAAGTGTTCTTTTAATCGTGTCTCTTAGTTCTCTTGTTGTGCCTTTGGTTATTTTATTTCCCTACTCAGTGATATTTGAGACTCTCCACCATGTGTACTTTGGCTTGTTTCTTGAGGTAGCTTTGAAAAGAAAAACAGACAGACAAATGCACAGGGAACAAAAGCACAAACACACAGACAAGTCAAATAAACAAGCCAACCAAAAGGGGAAAAAAGAAAAAAGAAAAGGAAAAAAGGGGGGGAGGGGAACAAAAACAACAAAAGACAAAGGAAAGTCTAAAAGTGTAAAACCAGAAATCCCAGCTACAAATAAAGAGTAGGGTGGAGGGGCATCTGGGTGGCTCAGTTGGTTAAGCGTCTGGCTTCGGCTCAGGTCATGATCTCACGGTTGGTGAGTTTGAGCCCTGCATCGGGCTCTGCGCTGACAGCTAGCTCAGAGCCTGGAGCCTGCTTCAGAGTCTGTATCTTCCTTTATCTCTGACCCTCCCCTGCTTGCACTGTCTCTGTCTCTCAAAAATAAATAAAAAATATTAAAAAAAAAAAGTAGGGTGGAGGCAATTCTGTTGGAAGAGCGTCTACAAAGAGAGAAGAGACAGAATGTGAGCAGGGAAAGGGTAGAGAGAGAAGGAGACACAGAATCAGAAGTAGGCTCCAGGCTCTGAGTTGTTAGCACAGAGCTTGATGAGGGGCTCAAACTCACAGACAGTGAGATCATGACCTGAGCCAAAGTCAGACACTTAACTGACTGAACCATCCAGGTGCCCCTGTAATTTTCCTATTATTGTTTCAGTGATCAGTACTTCAAACTTTTGTCAACTATTTTTATTAATGATCTGCCCGAATTCTAAAACTGGGAAACCCACTACTGCATTTCAATAACAGCCCATAGTAAGCTTTTAGAATGTATTTGTTTTTGCTTAAAACTGCTGTATGAATGATTATGGGGAAAGCGAATGCTTCCCAGCTAGACAACCAGAGAGACCCACACTAGCAGTGCTGACCTAAATTATTTTTAACTTGCTTAAATTCATACAAATACATAACAGTATAAATCTTTCATGTGCTTAATTCTCTCCTAACCATAAAACTAAGCATACAGCAAATACTAAAAAATTTAAGAAAATAAAATTCAGAGTAATAGCATTCAGTAGCACATTAAATTAATGTGATGGATGATATGTTGCTGAAACTAAATTAAAACTCACAATATAAATACGACACAGACTGCTGTAGTGTAAGTTCGCTGAATTTCAGCAAGCTGGTGGTGCTCTGATGGTATAATCTCCTTGCCACGCTTTGCAAACCTCCCATGTTGCCTTAGATCCCTGGTGGTATCACTTGAACTTCCTTCCATACAAAGTTTGCATTTTAGGTCTGCCTCCATCTTCCTCTTCTCAGTCAGCTACAAAGAGGTACATGACTCTACCTTGAAGCTCATTCATCATATCAGATCCAAGCTTTTTATGTAGCTTAATAAAGTGAAATCTTAATCTAGAAAAAAATATTTTAATAGTAATTTATCACTATAAACTTATCTGTTAATCGTTAAAAATTCAAATATGAAAACAATGTCACATAAGGAATGATTTTATCACTTTGATATTAGAATCCAATGGTAGACACACTTAAACTGAAATTCAGTCATGAAAATAGTGACAGATAGTAATCATTTTAACATTAGGAAATGCTAAGATAATTGAAGATAGGGCTAATACATTAAAAGCTAAATGCTACAAATTGTGATAACCACTTATTTTGAATAGAATTACAAAATAATACTAAATTAGCATCTAAAATCACTTGGAAATATTTGGTTTTACTTTGATCATTGGATAATAGAGAATATTCTTAAAGTGACTAAAAAACTAACATGAAAATAAAGACAAATTTTAATGTTGTCAGTATTATAGGGTGTGAGGATCATCTAACATTTCCTGACAACATATATGGAATTTGGTTTGAGAAACACTGGATTAAACAAAGCAAATTTTATGAGCCACCTGTGGGGAAAAAGTCTTATTAGAGTCTGAAGTCAATGTATTACTTGGAGTCACAGGCAACATTTGGGGAAAAAAATGCTTCCAAAGATTTGATGATCTCATTTTACTGACTTATTTTTCATCAATTTATTTCCAATTGCATTAAAACATATATAAACAATAATTCACTGATAAAATTCCTGCAAAATTAATTAAAATTATCCCGTGAGAGCAACTGTAAATATCCATATGGAAATAACACTTGGTACTTAGAATATTTTCTTTAGAAATAAGAAAGACTAGAGTTTCCCTAATAGTGATAATTTATGTAGTACAAAAACATATAATTTATGTTCTGTATTTAACACAGCATATCAGATCCAATTGAGTGTTGAGTATAATTTAGAGTTCTCATTCTAACTCTACAACTCCATCTACATCTGAAAAGAACTTTCCCACAAATGCAAAGAGAAGATGAGGGAGTTTAGTGTGGCTATATTTAAATATACCCTGGAAAGGAGCTGAACACTGTCTATGACTTTTGATTATGAGACAGTATCAGAGAGAAAACTCTGAAAAGAACTTAAGTGTAACACAGTGGAATAAGCATGTGTAAAGTACACAGGATTTGGATTTAGACAAGTTATTTATTTCTAAATTGTGTTCCCACCACTCACTTGCTATGTAATTCTAGGCCAACACAGAAGGTAATGAGAACTAGTGTGTAAAATAACATGTAATATAAGGCATCCTTTTCATATCTGGTTGCAAAACTTAATGTTGATTATTGCTCTTTGTGAGATAAAATGGTGCTATCACAATGTTATTAATAAGTTTTCAATTTAGCAACCTGAGTAAAGACAGTATCCCATCATCATGCAGACACCACAAGATCTCATCTACTGTTTCTGATTCCTATATGATTCCATACCATACAGAATGATAGCACTTTGAAAAAAAGATTATTTTGCATTCATAATAATTATCTATGTCTAGACATCAACTTTATAAGCATTTGATGAACATCTTAAAATATATCTTAAACATTGTCATAAGTAACAATAATGATATAAAGATGTTGAAAAAACTTTATATGTTGAAAAAACTAATTACCATGGACCTTCTCATTTAATAGGGAAAAATATATACACAGATATTTATCTAACCAGGCAGCATCTGATAAACAGAATAGATACAGAGTGCTAAGGAAGAAAAAAGTCATCACTCTAGATGATTTCCAATCTGGAAAACATTGGTCAAGTCCTTGAAAAATGTCGCTTTTAAGACTATAGCATGACAAAAGCCATTTTCAACTTGTAGAGATGCATATGTGTTGTAAAAAATGATCTAGGTGAAAGAAATCATAAGGCCAAAGAAACTGAAAAAGAGATGTCATGTTTACAGAACAGTAGTTTTGTATGGAATGATTTTAAGGTACTTCAAACATGTTTTGTAGGAGGCATAGTTGAAAATAGGCTACTATAAAATCACTGAAGAATCTGAAAGTTAATTTAAGGAGTTTATATCTCATATGTATAACATTACATATTTTTGAAGAGAGAAAGTCCATGACTAGTCACAGAAGCGAGAAATGGAAAGACCAACAAGAATTACTGTAGGGGTCTGGGTTGTCACTAGACTAATAATGTTATAAAGGAGAGAAGAGAAAACAACAGCAACAACAACATAATACATAG
This sequence comes from Suricata suricatta, assembly GCF_006229205.1. NCBI lineage: Eukaryota > Metazoa > Chordata > Mammalia > Carnivora > Herpestidae > Suricata > Suricata suricatta. The sequence continues at coordinate 54,076,411 of NC_043704.1, forward strand.
CCAGAATCTACAGAATTCCCTGTCTGGATGGGGGATACAGAGGAAGAAATGTATTATATAATTTTAAAGTTAGAATCTCAGGCAAATTAAGAAATGGTGTTACTACTACAAAGAGAGCATAAGAGAGGAGGACAGAAATTTAAAATAGAAGATAGGGTGAAATGATAAGCAGGTGAACACTGAGAAGGGACAATAAATTTGGCATTTATGAGACTATTGAGAAAATTTAAAAGAACTAAGTTGAGGGAAAGTTTTCGGAATGCAGAGCTTAGAATGAAAAGAGCCTCTCATTTCCAGGTTGTTTATAATAAACAACCTCAAAAATCAACCCATAAAAAAGGAAATAAAATTAATAAACTTTAACAATTGTTTTCAATGAATACTTAACCTTGCCAGAAAATAATGGAAATTCCAAAAGGCAATAAAGAAAAAAAAAAAGGCTAAAAACCAGTGTTAACAATGGGTTCTTAATCTGCAGCTACTATGGATCACCTCCCATTCTGTGCTACTTACTGTTCTGCCTCAGAGAACAAAACATTGTGTCTTGAACATACAAAGTGAATAATCCTAATTTGACTGTTGTATAAAACATAAAGAATTACATTCTCAGTAGATGAATCGACTTGAAAAAAAAGAAAGGATGATAACATGGAAATCTAGTTGGGTTGCTCTTTCAACGTGAAGTGACAGAAAAATGACTTCTTTGAAATTATAACCATGTGCCAGATTTTACGTGAGTCTGGGTTTGAATGTATACTCCCTATATGATCCAGGGAAAAACAAAGCTGAGGAATTCAGTTAAAATGGTATGGTTTTTAGCACTCCAGGAGTTCAAAGAAAAAAAAATGCAGTACACTTTAAAGAATTTAGGTCATGGAGAGCCTGGGTGGCTCAGCCGGTTAAGCCACTGCCTTCGGCTCAGGTCAGATCTCGCGTTCATGGGTTCGAGCCCCATGTCAGGCTCTGTGCTGACAGCTCAGAGCCTGGAGCCTGCTTCCGGTGCTGTGTCTCCTCCTCTCTCTGCCCCTCCCCCTCTCATGCTCTGTCTCTCTCTGTATCAAAAATAAATAAAACATTTAAAAAAATTTAATGAATTTAGGTTATACAGAACTGTCACAGATAATGACAAGCACTTCAAACATTTGCTCACAATCCACAATTTCAAAACATAGGAAGAACTAACCATCACAAGCAAAACCAACAACAGTAAGTTTAAAAATCAAGGACTTCAAATATTTAAGTTATCAGAAAAAATATTTTAATGATAAAAGATATTTGAAAACATGAAAAAAAGATAATTGAAAACATGAATAATAATATTTTGTTACAAAGAGTCACATTTAGAATAAGAAAAAAGAGTACTTAGGAAATTAAATATAGTGTATTTCATGGCAATTAAAACATCAAATATTGGATTAAGAGCAGATTAGACACAGAAAAAGAATTAGTTAACTGAACTAAAGAAGGATCAAATGAAATTTCCTAAAATACAGTACAGAAAGACAAAATTATGGAGTCTAAAAAGCACCAAATTACAGCATTAGAAAAAGGAAGAATACATAAAGGAAGAAGCAATATTTAAAGCTAAGAGTTTTCGGGCGCCTGGGTGGCTCAGTTAGTTAAGCGTCCTGCTTCGGCTCAGGTCATGATCTCATGGTTCATGGGTTTGAGCCCCGCGTCGGGCTCTGTGCTGACAGCTAGCTCAGAGCCTGGAGCCTGTCTTCAGATTCTGTGTCTCCCTCTCTCTCTGACCCTCCCCTGTTCGCACTGTCTCTGTTACTCAAAAATAAATAAAAACCATAAAAAAATTAAAAAATAATTTTAAAAAAGATAAGAGTTTTCCAGGAACACACACCTGGAAAGGAGAAAAAGTAAAAGCAAAGCAAATGCATTTGGTTAGAAAGCACTACCAATGAGAGAAAAATTACAAATATGAACTATTATAAGTAAATTCAAATACTTTTTCCTTAAAAAAAAAATGGAGATTTTCATATTGGATTTTAGATATGTTACAAGACGGGCACCTGGGTGGCTTAGTCAGTTAAGCATCTGTCTCTTAATCTCATAGCTGGCCAGATCAAGCCGGGTGGTTCTGGCAGCATGCAGCCTGCTTGGGATTCTTTCTCCTCTCTCTGCCCCTCTCCTGCTCATGTGCTCACACACACACACACACACACTCTCTCTCAAAATAAACAAATAAAATTTTAAAATAGAGAGAGAGATGTTATAAGAGACACTCCTAAAGCATGAGAATTCACTGAGGTTGAGAGTAACAGAGTAAGAAAGATATATCGAGCACACATTAACAATGAATCAATAATCATGCAGTAAAGACAAAAATCAATTACCAAAAATTAACTACAGGTCCCTACTATACATGTAAAAATATAAACTGTAAAAAACTCAGAAGAAATTAAACATGAACAATACAATGAAATTAATTACAGTGAAAATGATATAAAAATGAGGTGCAACTAACTATATATACCTAACAGAGGAATTTATAGCCTTAAATTTTAGATATCAAATTCAGAAGGTTTAGGGGAAAAAATAGGAAAGTAAACACACAGACAGTAAGAAGAAATCAATAAAATAATAGTAGAGTTAATGAAATGAAAGAACTAATATGCAATAAAAATTCAAAAATGCTCAACAAACTAAGAATCTGTTATTTGAAAAGACTAATAAAAATAGAGCACTAATAATATTATTCATGAAAAGGCACAAATAATCATGACATTTTAAAGGGCAGTATATGTAAGAGGCAGTAGCTATTTGAAAATAAGTAGAATATTCTATAAACTCCTTGAAAAAGAATTTAAACAAAATGGATAATTTGCAAGATAATTGTAATTTACCTAATTTACAAAAGGTGGTTCAGAAATAAATGTTTTAAACCCACATCTAAAAATTTCATTCTAAAAATCCAAAATAATTTTATAATTAATTTCTACCAGACATGTAAGAAATATATATGTTAAATTACTATACTGTATACTAATATAACACTATATGTTAACTAACTGGAATTAAAATTAAAACTATATATATATACGTATACACACACACACAATTATATATTGTATATGTTTGTAATTTTAGATGATGTGTCAATTAGCTAGTTTATGGTACAGTTGCAAACAATCCCAAACATCTCAGTGACCTGCAACAACAAAGATTGATTTATTTCTCATATAAATCACTTATGTACAATCACCAAATGAATACACAAGGAATATTCCTATGAGGAGAGAGTGTAAATCATCTGATAATAGGCAAGGATGTAATCAGTATTCTTATTCAAAGACCAAGTGGTTCAATCTACCAAAGTGAACTTTTCCATGGAAGAGAAATAGTGGACTGCTCTACAATATATTTTATGAGGTGAGAAAATTTAGATTAAAAAATTAGACACTAACATAAGGTAAAATTTTAGTTCTGTATTTTTCCTGAAGATAGATACAGACATTCTAAATAAAACATTATTGGGACCCCTAGGTGGCTCAGTTGGTTAAGCCCCTGACTTCAGCTCTGGGTATGCCCCCGACTTTGGCTCAGGTCATGATCTTGTGGTTCATGGGTTCGAGCTCCGCATTGGGCTCTGTGCTGACAGCTTGAAGGCTGGAGCCTGCTTTGGACTCAGTGTCTCCCTCTCTCTTTGTCCCTCCTCTGCTCACACTGTCTCTATTTCTCAAGAATAAAGAAACATTAATTTTTTTAAATATAAATAAATAAAACATTATTAAGCTAACACATTAAGCCCAGAAAGGCAGGATGTTTAACATTAGAAGATATAGAAATGTAATTACCAAAATAATAGATAAAAGGAAAAATGTATCTCAATAAGTACAGAAGATAACTCTGATAAAAATCCAACATTCATTTATAATTAATGAAATCTATTAAAGATAGTGTATTAATAATCAATAACTTTCCAAAAAAGAAAGCACCAGACCCAGATGAGGTCACTAGTGAATAAACCAAAGACTTAAAAAAGAAAATACAATTCTCTACAGTCTTAGGAGATAGAAGCAAAGGGAATACATTCTAACTCATTCTATGTGGCCGGCATTACCCTGATACCAAAGCCAGACACTTAAAAAAAAGAAAACTACAGACCAATACCTCTCATGAACATAGATGCAAAAACCTCAACAAAATATTAGCAAACTAAATCCAAAAGGGATAAAGAATTATATACCATGACCAAATGGGATTTATTGCAGGTATGTAAGGGTGGTTTAACATTGAAAAAGTAATTACTTGGGTGCCTGGGTGGCTCAGTCGGTTCAGTGTCTGACTGTTTATTTTAGCTTAGATCATGATCTAATGGATTTGTGAGATTGAGCTCTGCGTCCAGCTCTGTGCTGACAGCATGGAGCATGCTTGGGATTCTCCCTCTCTCTTTTTTTTCTCTCTCTCAAAATAAATAAATAAACAAAAAAATTTTAAGCAATTAATATAATCTATCACATCAACAGAATAAAATAGAAATCACATAGTCATGTCAATAGACACAGAAAAAGCATTTGACAAAATTCAACACCCATTCATGAAAAACACTCAGTAAATAAGGAATAGAGGAAAACTTTTTCAATGTGATAAAGAATTTCAAAAGCCTACAATGCTAAAGTTTAAAACATTTTTTAAGAAACATGAAGTGTCAAAAGATAATTCACAGAGAAAATACTTGCAAAACATTTGGTAAATTAAAACAGAAAACAAAGCCAAAATGCAACACTACACCAGGTGTTTAAACAAATTAGTCTCATGTAATGAGAAGTTTGAAGGTAGAAGGGTTTGCAAGGGACTCCAAGATACCATCCGGGATCTAGGCTCTTTCCACCTCTCTTCTCACTATTATTAGGAAATATATCTTCAGACTGTTGTCTCATGGCTTCAACACAGCTTACAGTCCTCATACCAATTTGGAAGGAAAAGATGGGAAAAATGGAAAGAGCATGCTGCTTTCAATATTAGAGACTTTGCTCTTTTTTCTTTTGAAGAGGATGCCCTTCTTTTTTATGAAAACTGTACCAAATGGCTACCTGTCACTACAAAGGTGTTTGAGAAATAAAATCTTTTCAGCCAGGTTCATTGATGCCACAGACAATATCAGATTCGTTAATAACAAAAGAAGAGTATGCAGAGGCTGAATAAGCATATAATACCCACCACATTTATTTGCCAGAATATGTAAAAAGTTCATACAAATCACTAGAAAAAAATTATGAACCAATTTCATTTATAATTGTATCAAAAGTAATAGAATACTTAGAAATAAATTTAACCGAGATGAAAAAACCTTCACACTGACAACTTGATGATACAATGACATTGATGAAAGCAATTGAAAGATAAATGAAAAGATATCCCATGCTCTTAATTTGGAAAACCTAATATTGTTAAAATGTCCATATTTCCCAAAGCAATCTACAGATTCAATGCAATCCCTGTCAAAATTCTAATGGTATTTTTTTTTTACGGAAATAGAACAAACCTGAAGGCAATACTCTCCCTGAGTTCAAAGTATATCACAAAGCTAGAATAATCAAAACAGTATGATATTGACATAAAAACAGACATATAGAGCAATGGAATAAAACAGAAAGCCCTGGAATAAACCCAAAAATATGTGGTCAATTAATTATGACAAAAAAACCCAAGAATTTGCAATGTAGAAATGAGTCTTTTCAATAAATGTGTTGGGGAAACTGGACAGCAATAGGCAAAAAACGAGGAATTGGACCCTATCTTACATCACACATTAAAAAATAACTCAAAATGGATTAAAGACTTGAAGATAATACCTGAAACCACAGGTCTCCTAAAAGAAAACACAGGCAGAAAACACACTGACATTGTTCTTGGCAAGGCGTTTTTGATTGGCAACAAACACAAAAATAAATGAATAAGACTACATCAAAGTAAAAAGCTTCTACACAGAAGCTTCTACACAGCAAAGAACACTATCAACAAAAAGACAACCTTCTGAGCGGGAGAAAATATTTGCACATCATATACCTGATAAGGGGTTAATATCCAAAATATATAAAGAATTCATATAAGTCAATAGCAAAAAAACAAACCAAAAAAGGAACAAAAACCAAAATAAAAACAATCAAAAAATAAACAAAGAACAGGCCAATTAAAATATGAGCAGAGGATCTGAATAGACATTTTTCCAAAGGCATACAAATGGCCAACAGGCCCATGGATGCTCAACATCATTAATCATCAGTGAAATGCAAATCAAAACCGTGTTATTTCTACTAGAAATAACAAGTGCTGGCAAGGATTAGAGTAAAAGAAACCCTTGTGCACTGCTGGTGGACTGTAAATTGGCGGAGCCACTATGGAAAACAGTATGGAGGTTTTTAAAAAAAATAAAAATAAAACTATCATATGATCCACTAATTCAATTTTGACTAAAACACTAAGTCAAAACGATATAGACACACCTTCCCCCATTCACTGCAGCATTATTTGTTATAGCCAAGATTCAGAAACAATGTAAGTGGTCATCAGTGGA
>NC_043704.1:54083042-54185989 GCF_006229205.1 Suricata suricatta
TTGGTTACACGTCTGACTTCAGCTCAGGTCATGATCTCACAATTTGTGATTTCAGGTCCTGTGTCAGGCTCTGTGCTGACAGCTCAGAGCCTGGATCTTGCTTCAGATTCTGTGTCTCCCTCTCTCTGCCCCTCCCTGGCTTGTACTCTCTCTTTCTGTCTCTAAAAAATAAGTAAACCTTAAAGGGGATAGTTCAAAAAAATATTACAATAGCAAAATTGACAACTTAAATGTCTAACAAAAGAACAAGTAAATAAGTTTTAACATAATCATAAATTGAAATGCTAACAGTGAAAATAAATTCATATAAACTACATATTTAATATAGATAAGTTGCAAATATGTTGGAAAAAAAGCTACATACCCATGATTCAATATCTACAAAGATGAAACTATGCAGTAAACTACATGCCACATAGAACTGCATATATATTTAGAAAAAAATATAAAAAATAGATGAAGTTGAGAAACAGGAGAATTGAATTAATGGTTCCTGTGCCATAAAGTAAAAGTGATTCAATTATTTTATAATTAGATAGTGGTAACTTTATATAATCCTACATTCCTGCAATATTTCATAATTTATTTTAATTTGAAGAGAAAGCAGGAGAGCAGAAGAGAGAGAGGGAGAGAGAGAGAGAGGCTCTCAAGCAGACTCAGAGCTCAGCGTGGAGCCGAATGTGGGGTCATCAACATCACAGCCCAGGGTGATGACCTAACCCCAAATCAAAATTCGGACACCCACTGACTGAGGCCCGCAGATGCCCTGGTATTATATGTTTTTAACATGAAATTTAGGTGAAATGGAAAATGAGAAAGAAAGCTGGGGAATGATGGAAATCATGGTCAACTTGGTCTCAGAATGGTTTCAATCTCACCTCTGAAATCTTTTTAAACCTTAGTAGCATTTTCCACCTCTTTAGGTTGGTTTAGGAAGACTTATAAGGGGGCAAGATCAAAACACAGGCAAAGCCTTTAGCTCTAATGTAATAAAGGAATAATAACTCCAAAGAAGAAAAGGAATTGTGTTGCATGCAGTTTTGAACTGCCCAGTCTACAATTTTCATTCTCTGACTAGGAAACACAGTGAGAATATGTCTTAAATGCATGGCTCACATTATTTATTTGTTACTTTCATTTTTCTATGGTGAATTTCATGTGTGATTATAATTTCTCATTCTCTACGTCTGGACTATGTACTCTAAGTCAAGTTTTGGATTTAGGTAGCAGGTCAACTACATCAAACACTGCTGGGCCACTGAATAAATTGAGGACAGAAAAATGTCCTTTTGGCTTGGCAACATGAAAGCCACCTCTGACCTTGACAAAGCAGTTTTGATGGGCTGCTTGGATGGGTTAAGAAGCTGAACTGGAGAAGCACTAAAAAGCAAACGGAAAGTGACTGGAAGGAGATGACATGTGGAAGAAGTTTAGCTACAAAGAGACAGAAGAAAATAGATGGTGGTAGCAAGAGGGTTTTCAGGAAGAGGGTTTTTCTTATTTTATTTTTAATATTAATTAAAAGAGTAAGTTTTTGTACTGATGCAATGAAGAGAGAAAAGTTAGTGATGTGAATGTTCCACAATTATTTCAGATTCAACAGCTTCAATAGTGAATTTTGTCTCCTCCCTCCAATCTGCCAGTCCTGCCCTCCTCCCTTCATCAATTTAGAGAAGCTCCGCCTGCTGTTGCCTAAATAAAAAGTCATCCTAGCCTGCTTCTCCTCTGGCATTTTCCATACATGTCATCACTAAGAGATACAAAATTTACCTACTAAGTTTTAAAGTTCCCCTTTCTTCCCCATCCTACTACCAAGGTCCTGATTCAGTCACTCTCAAATAATTTTCACAGCTTCTATTTGATCTTTGTCTGGTGTCACTCTATAATAACTACCATTTATATTTCTGTCAAATCACTCTCTAAGACACATGTCAATCACCTGCTTAAAAGCCTTTGATGGTTTCCCAACAACCAAGCTTAATTCCTAAGCTTAGTTTCTTGGAATATTGCATCCATGTTCTAAGCAATGATCCTACTTATGTATATAGCCTGGCACATAGTATAAGACTTCAGATACTCAACTCTTGCCTAATACTGCCCCCATTTGACCCTCTGTGACTCATCTTTAAAAATTCAGCTCAGCTGTAATCTCTCCTTGGAAATTTTTGCCTCCTCAACTTCACCATCTTGAACTCTTCCTCTATGTTCCTGTGGCAAGCAGAATCCTAAAATAGTCCCCTAAGATTTTCTGCTTAATTCCTAGGACTATGAATGTGATGAGAATTCATTCAAGCCCTGATTATGTTAATTAATATAAGGGATTTTGCAGATGTAATTAAGGTTACTAATTAGTTGACTATGAGTTAATCAGAGGGGAGTCTATCCAGGTGGGGCCTAATCTAATCACAGGAGCCTTTTAAAGGCAGTTTCCTTGGGCTGGCATCAGAAGAGGAAGTCAGAAAGAGTCAAAGCCTGAGAAGGATTCAACACACCATTGCTGACCTGAAGACGGGTGGGGGTTGGGAAGGGATATGATGAGGGATCTCTAGAAGCTGAGAAAGGCCCTGAATGACAGCCAACAAAGAAACAGGAACTTCAGTATCACAACCACTAGAACTAGATTCCACCAGAAACTTGAATAAGCTTGGAAATAGATTATTCCCTAGACCCTCCATATAAGAGTCTAGAGTGGCTAATATCATCATCTTTGGCTTTGTGAGATGCTAAGCAGGGAGTCCAACTGAGCCTGCTCAGACAACTAACTTACAGAACTCTGAGATAATAAATGCGTGCTGTTTTGAGAAGTTTGTGGTGATTTGCTGCACAGTGATTCAAAACGAATACAATTCCTTAGCTCTTTACTTTGGCTCCCTTGCATTCCATGTTTATGGTACTCTCCTCAATTAGTTGGTGAGCTTCTTAGGATAGAAATCATGTTTAAGTGATGTCTGTGTTCCTAGCATCTAACAGTACTTGACACATGGAAGGAGGAGGACTGTTCAACAAGTATAAATTGAGCATCTCAGGGGGATATTACTATGGCAGTTGAATCCTATAAGAAGCAAACACTAGATGGAGTTAGGAGTGCAAAGGGTTTATTGAGGTGGGGAGTAATACTTGTGAAAGCAAAAGGACAGGAGAAGATGAATACAGAATCATTTCAGACTTTGGTGTCAATGAGTGGAGCTTCTAAACACAGTACTCTTGAGTCACACGTTGGACGGAAACGACCAGGCCCAGTACCTCCACACTGCTCAGTTATGGATCAGGGACTGCCTAGGAAGTGTGTTGCCTCAGCTTGAGAACTGAGGTGGATGCTGAAGGTCCAGAACAAGGAGCTATCCATTAACTGCACTTCTTGCAGGAGATGAGGAACTTCTTTCCATGATGAAGATCTAAACAGTGCACCCTCATAACTACTGCACCATGTGAAAGATCACATTCTATTAATTAAAACATCACAGAAGCTCTACTCATCAAAGTAGAACTATAAGGAGGTCTTCCAGAAGAGCGCACTAAAAAAGGACTCCAGGGGCGCCAGGGTGGCTCAGTTGTTAAGTGTCCGACTTCGGCTCAGGTCATGATCTCAAGGTTCGTGGGTTCAAGCCCTGCATCGAGCTCTGTGCTGACAGCTCAGAGCCTGAAGCCTGCTTCAGATTCTGTGTCTCCCTCTCCTTCTGACCCTCCCCAACTCAGGCTCTGTTTCTGTCTCAATAATAAATAAACGTAAAATATTTTTTAAAAAATGATCACATCCTTGCCTCCAAAATTTGATTAAAAATCAATCTACCATTTTACAAAAGTTACAATGATTTGCGGTGCCTGTGTGGCTCAGTCAGTTGAGCATCCTGCTTCAGCTCAGGTCATGATCTCACAGTTCATGGGTTCGAGCTCCGCGTCAGGCTCTGTGCTGACACTAGCTCAGAGTCTGGAGCCTGCTTCAGATTCTGTGTCTCCCTCTCTCTCTGACCCTCCCCTGCTCATGCTGTCTCTCTCTCTCAAAAATAAATAAAACACTAAAAAATATGTTTAAAAAGTCACAATCATTATACTTCTTCTTAATGTTTATGGTTATATTTTTAAGCAGTAAAATTATTAGACAATTATTGTTCCATTAAGTTAAAATATCCTGAAGGTTTTAGCAAAGAAAAATATTTTCATCTCAAGTGCATATGTCCCAACACGGAGAAAAATTTATTTTAATAAATGCCAATGATAGTTTTTAAAGGAGCTCAGTTTTCTTAGCATTATTAAAATGCAAATTTAAAGAGAAAACTATTTTCTTAGATTGCTCTGTCTGAATTGATATATCTTTGTTTTAAGACCATCTTTCTTATTTGTTTCAACAACTTTATTTGGAATTAAATAGGTGTGAGTTCTAAGCAAAAATATTCAAAGTTTCCATTATCATTTCACAAGTGTCAAAAAGAATTAGATATTATTCTTATCTTTTTTTAAGGACTGAGTGTTTTTAGAGGAAAGGAAGTTTGGCAACATACTAAAGGAAGAGTCCTCTTCAAAAGCAGCTGCCAAATCATGTTCTTTGATGAGTCTCATATTTGAGAGTATCAACATCGTATCAGTGATAATATGATAATTAATGATACATATTTCCCCCAAATCTTCTATATTCTTATTTATATGAGTATAAAAATTCCCAATACAAACTGTTCTCAGAAATATAGTTTTAGACTTAATTATATCTAACAGCACTGTCACAACCATAGCTTGGATGAGACTTCCTGTCTTCTGATACCTTTGGGAATATTGGTTCTCTGACACCAATGTCTCCCCCACCCCCAACTTCTGGCCTGGGAAGAAGTTCCTAATTTTGTGTTGTTGTTGTTGTTGTTTTTCAGAGAGAGACTATGAACAAGTGGGGGAGAGGAACAGAGGGAGATAGACAGAGAGAGAGAGAATCTTAAGCAGGCTCCATCAAGAAGGCCAACACGTAGCTCAGACCTGAGCGGAAATCCAGAGTCAGTGGCTCAACCAACTGAGCCACCCAGGTACCTCGCCACATATCTTAATTGCCATATTAAGGATTAGATACCTCACATTAGATATCTAATAGAATTTCTGGAGGCCTAGTAGTTCTGCCTTATCTGTACAGGATACATTCTAAGAACCCCAGTGGATGCTTGCAATCATGGACAGTACTGAGGTTTTTATACATACTACTATGTTTTTTCCTATATATATGACCTATGATACAGGTTAATTTATAAAATAAGCAGAGTAAGAGATTAAGAACAATCATATAATAAAATAGAATAATTACAACAATATATTGCTATAAAAGTTATTTGAATGTGGTCTCTCTCAACATATATTACACTGTACTCACCCTCCTTCTTGTGAGACGGTAAAATGTCTACTCCATGAGGCGAAGTGAGGTGGGTGACAAGGCATTGTGACGCAATATTACGCTCCTACTGACCTTCTGACAAGTCAGAGAGCAGATCATCTGCTTCCGGACTGTGGTTGACTACAAATAACTCAAACCACACAAACCAAAAGCACAGATAAGGACTACTACATAATAAATCTCAGAAGAATTCACCTTTAAACTCACTTACCAGAATTCATTCTTTTTCTGGCTTCAGTTTCTAGTTCTTTACTAATCATCATGGAAAAAATGTCAATTTAAGGGAAAATCTAATAACACTTTCTGACCTTTACCATCAGTAGTAAACACAGAAGCCAGGAGCTCCATGTGTCCCTGGCAAGAACCCTATACTGCCCACATTTTCTTAATTTTTTTACCCACCACCGCTAGATGATCACATCAGTCTTTCCTTCAAATCTTAACATCTCCTCAGGTGTGCTCACTCTCAGCCAACGGTCTTATTTCCTATCATTTAGAAGAGCAAGGCCATCAGAAGAGGTTTTCCACCCATTCCCATTTCTGCATCTACCAACCCACCTGCATGTGAGTCCATGTAGGTCCGCTGCCTCCTCTCCCATTGCTGTGGAGGAGTGTTAGAAGCTTCATGAAGCAGACCTCCCACTGGCTCACCAGCTCCCTTCTCATCTTGTTTCCTCATGTACAACTCTCCCCTTTTTCCTGTGGGCAACGTCCCTCTCTTCACTACATCATTCCCAGGAGCATAGAAATGTGATGTTTTAGCTTCCATCTTTCAAAGTAAATAAATAAAACCACTACAGAGAAAAAAGTACTCAACCTCACAGTCAGATGCAGCAAGTACTCTTTTCAAAAGGAAAACTCCTAAAAGCATACAGATATCCTCCCTGTGTACTTTCTCACCTGTCTTTCACTCTCATTAGGCTTTTGTTTTCACTACCTCAAAATGGCTCTGGTGAAAGTCAGCATTGTCAACTCAAGTCATCAAATTTTGGTCATAAACAGCCTATAAACATTGTCATAACTGACACTTCCTCAAGTACATTCTTCTAGATGACTCCTCTTTATTGGTTCCCCTCCCATCACACCAGCTGCTTCATTTCTCCCCCATCCTCCATATTTCTTTTTTAAATTTTTTTAATGTTTATTTATTTTTGACAGAGACAGACAGACAGACAGACAGTGAGCAAGGGGAGGGGCAGAGAGAGAGGGAGACACAGAATATGAAGCAAGCTCCAGGCTCTGAGCTGTCAGCACAGAGCTCAATGCAGGGCTCGAACTCACAAAGCATGGGATCATGACCTGAGCCGAAATTGGATGCTTAACTAACTGAGCCACCCAGGTGCCCTGAGGATAATCTCCTTTAAATTCAACTGATTGTAGATGCTAACCACATATACAAAATATTTTCACAACACCTAAATTATTGTTTGATTAATAATCTTGGTTATGATATAAACAATTTGATGTATAAAATTAATAATCACATGACTCAAAGCCCCAAATCCTCAAAATCACCTCAAAAGCCCCCTATCATGTAGCCTGGTGTTAGCTCTAACCTCATGTCTCTCCACTCTCCCTCTAATTTACTCTGCTCCAGCCACATTGGGTTCCTTGCATCTTTTCAAACTCATCAGGTACATTCTTTCCTTAAGAACATTTGTTGTTCTTTCTAAAATATTCTTCCCTAAAAGTAAGAAATATTCCTCTTCACTTTGCTTAGATTTTGTTCAAATATCACTGCCTTCATCTCTTTCCTGCTTTGTCATCCTCCACAGCACTGTTTCATCACAATCTGACACACAGTGTTCTTCGGCGCTTGTTTATTGTCCATCTCCTCCAGGATCTAAGGTCCAGTGTTATATTCACAGAGGACAGTGTCTGACACATACTAAGTATTCAATAAGCATCTTTTAAATTAATTTATGTTTTTAAAAATTTCTTAGATATTTCTATTTGATTATACTGAAGGGGCACTGGACTATAGATTTATAAACCTGAGTCTAATGGTGACTGTGCCATTCACCTTTCTTCCTCTATGGGAAATCACTTCATTACTCTAGGATAAGGACTTCCCCAACTGTAAAACAAAGGAACTGAATAAAGTTCCTTCCACTTGGAGAATATCATCCTGGTCGTTTCTTCCATTTGTTTTATTTAGCTAGAACCTCAAGAAATATTATAGGTCAACAAGCTTTTCCAACTTTTTTTACATACTACATTTCTTAGCTATAAATACACTGTATGTTCTATGCATATTATAGTTATATTATTATAATGTATATTTGCATAACTATTATAAAGCATAAGGGAATTACTCCCTAACTGAAGAAACATAAATAATATAAATTTAAGCAGACATGTTATAGGGACTTATTGTGCCAACAAATGGAAAATGCCTTCTCCATTGTTACCCTCCCTCATTCTAACGTATATACACAGGACCACATGTTACTGTCATTGCCTGAACACTCAGAGGGCCAATTACAGATTTCAAAAGCTAAAGACAGACCTGCAAGCTTTGGCAGGTCCATCTCTTCATAAACGCATCACTTGAGAGGATTTTGTTCTCCTTACTTCTGTGTAATACAGTTGCATATTTTACTTTCCCCTCCTCCTGGCCCCCGAGCATTTACTGTTTTTCTGGAATAAAGCAGCAGTTACATATAAGTAATCACTTTGAGCTGCCCCAGGGCCTTGTGAATTCCATCATCATGGCCCCACAGGTCATACTTACCTGCCTTTCTTTATAGGAAGTAATAACTGATGTCAGTGATTGGCATATTCAGCAATTTCAATGACCCACTTTCTCTTTCTCTCTCATTCAGACACAGAATTATAAGTAGTCATTGTCCATAAGACTTTATATCGATAGAGTCAATACTGTACAACTCCTAATGACAATCAGCATTAGAAGCTTGTGCAACACTGCAGTGCATTTGCTCCTGTCTGGAAAACTTTCATTTCCTAAGAAAGATAGAGAATGAAGAATCTTACACAATCAATATCTCAGATGTTAAGTTTCTCTAATCCTTTCAACTGTAGGAAAGGAACCATGTCAGTTATAACTATCATATGAATTTTTACAAGGTTTTACTTTCACTAGCTTAATAATAGATTACATTACTGAACTATCTGGAAAAAAAGATTCATAGCCAAAATTCAAAAGTTCAGCTAAGTTCTAACTGCAATCACAGGCACAAGTAAATTGGAGCTTATGCAAAAGAAATGCATAGAGACCAATTACAGGGAAAATCTAAGAATGAAGATAGACACAAAAGGCTTTAATTGAAGTTAATCTCACATTAGAGAAATGCATTATGTGACGAAGCCAAATTGAAACAATCATTAACAATGCAGATGTGCTTGACAAGCAAGCCTTAGTGTCTCTGGCAATGCAGACCAATCCTATAAACTCTTGCCTCTATATCTCCATCAGGTAATTTTAAAAAAAGTATAAGCTAAGATTGAAAGCCTCAATTGATAATTCTAGATTATTTCTAGTTTCTCACTTCCACCCTTTGAATTTACATGGAACTAGTAAGACTGAGGATCTAGAGAAATATGTTTAATTTTTTGAAATGTTTATTCACTTTTTGAGATTCAGAGAGATGAGCATGAGCAGGGGAGGGACAGAGAGAGAGGGAAAACAGAATCTGAAGCAAGCTCCAGGCTCTGAGCTGTCAGCACAGAGCCTGATGCAGGGCTTGAACCCATGAACCCATGAACTGAGAGATCATGACCTGAGCTGAAGTCAGAAGCTTAACTTGCCCCTACCAAAATATGTTGAAATGTTGAAAACTAAATCACTGGTTTAGTACATGCAAATTCCCCCAATACTTCTGCAGATTACTGACATTTCTGGATGCCTACTAAATTCAAGGCTCTGTCCTAAACCTGTTACATACATTATCTCAATTAAATATCAGAAACCCTGCAAGATAGGCAATATTACTCACTTTTTATGGGTAGAATACTAAGGTTCACAAAAGGGTAAGACAATTTACCCAAAGCTATACATCATACAACCAATTAGCGAGAAAACTCAGATGCAAACTTCAGAGTCTCAGACTCCACAGCACTATTTTTCCTACTGCTCTGCATAAAAATGAGTCACAACTGACATTAAATGAGAGGTAGCTTTTTTTTTTTTTTAACTACAAGGAATTGGGAATTCCATGGGAGGGCCACAACTGAAAAGAAGCTTCTCATTTGCCTTCTCAAATCATGGGGAAGTAGTTTCTGGGGCTCCTGCAAAAGGGTGTGGTAAGATTAGCAAAAAAGTCAAATAAAACCTTTCCAGGACCCACCTATGAATTGACAAGATTGCTGAGCAGGAAGGCAATAACTTAAATTGATCTTTTGATCATTAAAGTAGGCCTCATGTTCTCCATGCATGTGTTTCAACATTTTGCATCCAATTTATTGATGGTGTGATCAGGAGACTGACCGTTACATAGGACTTCAGGGGTCACACAGTGTTTTATCACTGACTACCTCTCCGTGCACTCACAGCAGTCCTGGAGTCAGGTTGGAAACATGACATACTTTCCAGAATCACTATCAATTTCTGAGAGCCTACATGTACTAATGAGTCCACTGGGGAGTCGCAGATTGCCAAATGTCCTCACGACATTCTTTAGACAAGAGCAAACTCAAGTGTGATTTCACTTTCCCCCAAGTGTAAAAGCTAGTAAAGTACAATTAAGGTACAAGTAAATGAACAATTAAAGGAGAAAGACGAAACAGTGGCTTTATTTTTTAAAAAATAAAAACGATTTGTTTTTACAGTACAAGTCAATACAAGTTTCTCAGCTCCCCCATGTCAGTTACATTGTGGGCCTTTAGCACTTTCTATGTGGTCTTTCTGGGCTCCCACTAAGAAGAAAATGCAATCTTAGGTCTGATTTCACACTAAAATTAAAGTTACATCAATAGCATCTGTGTTAGTTTCTTATTACTGCTAAAACAAATTACTTAAAGCAACACAAATTTATTATCATTTAATTCTGAAAGTCAGAGGTCCAAAGCAAGTCTTACTGGGTATAAAAATCAAAATGTTGGCAGGGCTGCATTTCCTTTGCAAACTCTAGAGAAGAACCAATTTCCTTGCCTTGTCCCACTTTTAAAGGTCACTTGCAGGCCTTAGCTCATGGCCCCTTCTTCTATCTCAAAAGCATCAGTGCAGCAGCAACTCCTAATCTCTCTCCCTCTGACTCTGACAACCACTGCCATCTGCCTTTTCCTCTCTTAAGGATCTCTGTGGTTACACTGGACTCACTCAGATAATTCATGAACGATCTCTCCATCTGAGAGTCCTTAACAACATCTGCAAAATTGCTTTTCCATGTAATCTAACACATTCACAGGGATTAGAACATGGCCATCCTTGGAAGGCCATTATTATGCCTTGCCATGCCAAATTTGTCTGGATTTTACATTCACTGATCTGAAAACAAAGATGTTAAAAGAGTTTATAATAAAAAGATGCTACTGCTACCTCTTTGGTATAGAAAAAATTATGGTAAAAGCACTTTTGTACTCAAAAGTATTAGGTAACAAGATTCTTAGTATGATTCCAAGGAGCAAAACTGTTTAACTTAACCTCCAAGAAATGGCTCACATTTGAGCTACATGATTCAATAAACCAAAGCATCTTTGATGAGGAGAGACACAATCTCCTCTACAGTAAAAATAAATGTCATAAAATCTAAGGCCAAAAGTTATGAGCTGGGGTGTCTATTTTACCAAAGAATGACCCACCAACTTGAATTTTAGGCTCCTCTACCAAGGTAACTTACTTGTAAAATCTGTGCCTCAGTTTCTCCTATGTGAATTGGAGACTGTTGCAATATCATGGCTATGTTTTAAGGGTATTGTTATGAGGATGAAAGATAATGCCCCTAAAGAACCTATCACAGGTCTTGATCCAGGGTAGTTACTATTTTCACCTACTTTAGCTCAGTTATTATACAAAGAATCCCTGTGTAAGCATTTCCCCGTTGTATGGCTAAAACATACATATATATTCCTGCATGGAATCTGGGTTCAGGAGAGTTCCTATGGAGCTATAACTCCTTGCACTATAATACTTTACAAAATTGACTAATGAACTGCCCAATAACAAATTAAAGAAATGGCCATGTTTTGACAATTAAACTACACAAAGCTCCAAGTGCCATAATCACAAAACTAAAAACAGACAACTCTGGAATGCTAATTCAGCTAAAGGAACACCAATAGGAAGACTTATCATCTGTAGGCTATCACAGAAGACTTAAATAATTTTCTGACTCGAGTTCAGTTTAATAAATAAAAAGCTACATATAGCTATTTATATACATATATATATAAGTACTAACATCTTTTTCTAGTTCCTTTAAGTTATTAAATAGTTCCTGACACCACCTCCCCAAGTTAGCATTAAAAATGAAAAGGTTTCTAACCCAGCTGATCACACACAAATCACTTCAAACCCCGATTAAGCTAGAATAGACAGAGATATTTGTAAATTGGATCTTAAATATCGAGTAGATAATGCACTCCATACACAAATCTAATAAAAATATCATTGATACAGCTATGTATATGTATACGTATGTATAATTCTGTAAATTAAAAGAGAAATATTTACAGTTATTTATAGGAAATACTCTTATTCTGGTTGTTAAAGTATCTAATGCTATATTTTGGGACTGACAATTTAATAAAACAAGCTTGTTTCTAGTAGAAAGTCTATCAAACATCAAAGAAGGGGTACCATCAATAAAACAACAGGAACAGCTTGCTGGCATGGTAACTGTGGCATATATTTCAGTGTGTGTGTTTTGTTCCAAAATCCATTTTAAAAATCCCACTTGTAAAGTTCATGCTTTCATTAGCTAGCTGTGTAAACTGCAAACTCCATCTACAGGCCTTCATACTCACGAACAAAACAGTATATCAAAGCAACATAATTTGTCTTCTAATAATATAATTTCCTATGAGAAAATTACTTTATGGTTTCCTGTCATATCTCATGAAATTTGAGTGAAAATAAGGAAACTTTTAGTGCCGTTCAAGTGTAAAATTGCAACTAGAAATTAGAGACACATATAATACTGTCAGCCAAGGCCAAGGTATTCTACCCTTGTTAAAGCACCAGAGAGCCAGTGCCTGTTGCCAAAGTCCTTCCTGATTCCATCAGTGTGATTTCATAGGGTCTCGGGATAAAGAATCAGAGAAAGTTTATATTCCTATAGCTTCTCGAACACTGGAGTTTCAACATCTTCATAGAATGGGATCCTAAGGGATTTACAATGGGAGCCTTTAGCTATCTACAACTCTAGTTATTTTTGAACTTGGGAAAACTATTAAAATAAGAAGAATGTAAAATGGCAAGTGCCTTGATGTGAGGCCTTTGCAGCAGGATATGGTGTTAAATGAAGCTAACCAATTTCCACTTTGTAGTTTTGATAGATGTCCAGAGGGCTTTTTGAAAGTAAAACCAAATGAAAGAAACAAAAGCTGAGTGATCATTTTATCAAGGGACTCTGGGTTTATACTGTAAGTTCAATTTAGGCAAGTCAATATCAGAAAATTCAAGAAATACTGAAGAACTTTTCCTCCTCAAAACTCATTTCTTCTCTTATCCAAGAGCATGCCCTAATGCGCATTTCATCATTTTTCTGAAGTTAGACTTCTCTTATTTTCCCATCTAAAACCAAAGAAAAACAAAAAATTACTGAGTACATCCTGGTCTATAAAAGGAGTAATATAGAAGCTGTAATATACTATTTTAATATGCAGATGAGTGCTTTCCATACAAAAAAGTCTGCTGAAAATTTTATTTGGTTTGTCAAAAAATATTTTCTGAGTATCTATAATGTATTATGACTTATGCTAAATTCTGAGAATAAAACTATGATCTAGACAAGTACAGTCCCTGCCCTCAGAGAATTTACAGTCTGCCTGTAGAAATAAAAAATATATAACTAATTATTCATTTCAAAAGTGATAAGCACTGTGAAGAAAAGGATATTACAAAAGCTTTGAATAGATTTTTTTTAATTTAACATTTATTTATTTTTGAAAGACAGAGAGAGACAGATCATGAGCAGGGGAGGGGCAGAGAGAGAGGGACACACAGAACCAGAAACAGGCTCCAGGCTCTGAGCTGTCAGCACAGAGCCTGATGCAGGGCTCAAACCCACGAACTATGAGATCGCGACCTGAGCCAAAGTCGGATGCTCAACCGACTGAGCCACCCAGGTGCTCCTGAATAGATTTGACTAAGTGTAACCTCAGAGAATGACTGATAGGGAATAGATATAGAACCTTGATTTTGAAGGAGGAGGAGAACAAGGGCTGGGAACTAGGAGCTAGAGAAAGAAAGCAAAAGGCCCCCTAGGAGTTTGAAGTGTTGAAAGTTTGAGACCTGAGTGAAAACCGAATGAGTACCGTCAAAGGGAAGAGGGAATAGGACAAGGCAGGGGGAGAAGTAGGTAGACACCAGACCATGGAACCATAACAAAGAGTTTAGTTGTACTCTAACATCCATAAGAAATCACTGAAAGGTGCTGAGCAATACACTGATACAATCAGGCTTATGTGTTTTATAGACCACCTTGGCTACAATGTGAGAGTGGATTATTATCAATGCAGAATTTATTTCACAAAGATTCATAATTCTCCACACAATAGAGCAACAGCAAATCAAAAGAAAAATGAATGCAAAGTGTGAATGAAAAACAAATATAGATCAATAAACCTGAATTCAAAAAGCACAACTATGGGATTTGATAGACTATACAAAGAATGTGTGAATCTCTCTGTCTTTACCAGCAGAACACAAACTCCAAGACCATATTCATCTTCTTTGTTTTGTCCTTTACTTTATCCCCAGCACCCAAAACTTTGGTTGAAAACAGAGATCCTCAATAAATACTTGCCAAATGCATGACTAAGCAAACAAGCAAAAGACTTTATTTCCAAACATTTTACACCAGTGGTAATTACATTGCCCATTCTCCTCATGATGCTTCCCATAAATATCATCTTTTGAAAGATTCTTCATCTTCTAGCATTTCTCCAAATTTAAGGCAAAAGCAGGTAGTGGGGTTCAATGAAAAAATGAGCATAGTGCTAAGTAGTGCCACCTAATAAGGAATGGTCTAAAGAAAAGATAAACAAAGGAGGTATAAGGTACAAAGAGAATGAGCTTAGGGCATTAAATCATTTATCTAAAGAGGTTCAAGCCCAATTAGGGCCTGGTAGCTTACAATCACTGATCATATCCTGCTATGTTCTGACTGTTTGTGGTCCCCTTCCCCCAAATTCATGTTGGAATCCTAACCCCAAGGTCCCAAGGTGATGAAACGAGGAGGTGAGGCCTTTGAGAGGTGCCTAGGTCATGAAGATGGAGCCTTCATAATTGGAATTAGTGCCCTTATAAGAGAGGCCCCAGAGATCCCTACTTCTTCAGTCTTTTGGGGTTACAGAAAAAAAGATAGCAATCCAGTGTGAGTTCTCACTAGACACCACAACTGCTGGTGCCATGATTTTGTGTTTTCCAATCTCCAGAACTGAAAAATAAGCCACCCAGTATTTATAAGCTACCCAGTTTATGGTATTTTTGTTATTGTAGACTTTTATATAGAGACTAAGACACATGCCAAGTGCTCACACTGAAAAGTTTGCGTTGAAAGCGTTCAGCTGAGAGAGTATGAAGCTCAATTACAGGTCCACTGTAGCAAAATAACAGGGGCATCTCATTTTCTTCTAACGGAAAAGATATAGGAAAGTGCTGGAAGCCATTTCTGAAGCAAGGTGGGTTTGCAAGACCTCCCCTCGCCAGATGGTGACAGGGGTCTACACCCACTCAACCCCAACTCAAATTTTGCTTGAGCGCCCACCCACAAGGCGCCTGGCCGACTGGTATCAGACCTTGTGAAGGAACCTATAGGAGTTTCTTCTTTTGTAATTATAGGAGCAAATACTACATTTCCAAAGAAACCTGTTTTTCTTCCCCTCAAGAAAACAGGCTGTTGACTCCTGCTCACAAAAGAACTAACTCTTGCCTTTGCTATGCTAAAAACATTGCCTTGTATTTGAATGCTAAAGATACCTTCCTTCCCCATGTGATGTGTCTAGTCACCTACTTCAATCACTATTGATAAAGATTATGCATGAGTCTTCTACCAATCTACTTCTGGGAAATTTTTACATACCAAAGAATAGGTCATCAGAAATCATTGTCTAAGGCAATTGCCACTTGTGTTTTGTATCCCATACATTTTTTCAATAAATAAAGCTGACTCTCTGGTCAGTGCAGAGATGCCTGCCTGGTGATCAGAAAGAAGCCGAGGCTCTCTCCCTCCCTTTCACTGACACTGTCCTTCCTTCAGGGAGCTCTGGACCTGCTGGAGCTGGACTCTGGCTGGAAAGCAAAGTGTGCAACATAATTAGGTTGATGATTAAGCAGCTCTGTGCCTCACATTTTTCCTTGCAGCAACAAGAACACTTTCTGTATATTCAATGTTCAATCAGCCAGGAAAAAGATCCTCAAGTATCCACCACCTACACACACACACATAGACACACACACCCTTACAGAGAGAGAGAGGCAAGAAAAGGGAATGTGTGCATTTGCCTAGGATGGAAATAGGTGGTGAGAGGGGGTATGTTCAAGAGGTCAACAGGGACCCACTAGCTGCTGATCTCTGTAATTTAGACCAGTACCTGTATCCAGAGACCAGTTTCCAAGTCACTTCATACACTATAATTCTATAGAGACAAACTATTATTCAAAAGAGAAATGAATATAAGGACATTTTAGATCTATAATACCTCAGAACATTTGTCCCTGAGAGAGATTTTGTAAAAGAACTCTTTGAGAACTTATGATAGCAAGTAGAAAAATGAAGCCAGGAGGAATTGTTACAATTCAGGGGTAATGGAAAGTTACCCAATTTTCTTATAAAGTTTAAACAAGCAATATTGTTAAAACATC
Source organism: Suricata suricatta (assembly GCF_006229205.1). Taxonomy (NCBI): domain Eukaryota; kingdom Metazoa; phylum Chordata; class Mammalia; order Carnivora; family Herpestidae; genus Suricata; species Suricata suricatta. The sequence continues at coordinate 54,099,398 of NC_043704.1, forward strand.
TAACATACCTGTGTATGTGGAAGGAAGTACCTGAGGTGGGTCTGGGGTAGAGAGTGGAAAATAAAGGATGCAAACCCATCTTAGTTAATGTCTGTTAGGGCATATAGATGTTTAATGGCTTTAATTTTTTTAAGTATAAGGATTTTATAAAGTATAAGTTTTATTTCTGCTGAAATGAAAAAAAGGTACATTCGAAGAATAAAAATACAAGTATCATTTTCAATTGGGTACCTGTTGGCCCAGTGGGGTGTGTATCCTACTTCGGCTCAGGTCATGATCTGGTAGTTGTGAATTCAAGCCCCACATGAAGTTTGTTGCTGTCAGTACAAAGCTTCCCAACCTCTGTGTCCCTCCCTCTCTGCCCCTCCCCTGCACATGCACTCTCTCTCTCTTTCTCAAAAATAAATAAACATTATTTTTTAAAAAGCACACAAAAATAGAAATAAAATCAAACATAATGCATCTAACAAAACCCAGGAATGAAGGCAATAGAAACAAAAAGATATTATGGGGAATAGAAAACACAGAGCAAGAGAGCAGGATTTCAGTAAACACAGTGAATATTAATGTGCTCAGCTCATCTTTTACAAGACGTTTTCAAATTTGGTAAAACAAACTAATCTTCTAACCATATTCTATTTTAAAATGACACAGTTTTGGGGGCACCTGGATAGTTCAGTGGGTTAAGTGTCCAACTCTTGATTTCAGCTCAGGTCATGATCTCAAAGTGGTGAGATTGAGCCCCGTGGTATATGGCTCTGCACTGGGCATGGAGCCTCTTTAAGGTTCTCTCTCCTTCTGTCCTTCCCCTGTTCATGCTCTCGTTCTCAAAAAAAAAAATAAAATAAAAATGACACAGCCTATAAAAAGAGGACACAAGAAAGTTGAAAATAAAGGCAAATGTTCCCAAAATAAAACTGAGTTGACAAGAGCACACAAGAGAATTCAAAGCAGAAACTTTAAAAGAGACAGCTTTCAAGCAGGTTGACAACCTACTGATAAATCAATAATCCAATAAAAAGATGTAAAAATCATACATTTTAAACATCTAAGAACATAAGTTCAAAACTTATAAAAGAAGTGATATTCCCAAGGAGAAATGGATAAACCCAAAGTTCACAGGAGGAGACTATATTATGTCTCGGTTAGAAACTAACTGTTAAAATAGAAAAGGGTATTAGTAAAGAAGATTTTAATGCAACACTTATGTTTGATCTGGAACACACACACTTCGCATAAAAGATAACACGTTGTTTTTTTTAACACATTTACACATACACACAAAGTAATTTGTATTGAGCTATAAAGAAAATTTCAACAAATTTCCAAAACTTGGCATCTCACAAGGGTTATTCACTGCCTATGATAAAAAAAAATAAAGTCAACACAAAAATTAGGAAGAAAAATCCATACATCTTAAAATTAAAACCCACATTCCCAGTCATTGCACTACATGGAAAATTGAATGCAAATTGCAAACTAGTTATCATAGATATGCCCAAAGAGACATGTACAAAGAGGTTAGTTAATCATTATTTTAAACAACAAATAAAATTTTAGAGAAAAGTCTGTTCTTCAATAGGATAAATAAAATTGCTGAAAATATGAGACATTTAATCCATGGAATGCTAGTTTTATCTATAGACGCTACTATGAATATATTTCCAACACATATCACTGAAAAAAGCAGGCTGAAAAACAATGTGTAGCATATAATACCATACCTACAAATAAAGAGAACTATACATACTATAAATCTATATGGAGAGCTCACATGCACATACACACACACACACACACACACACACACACAGAAAAACATATGAAACATATGAAAATATGTTTCTCTATATATATTCCTTAACAGAGGAATAAGGAAAAAACCCCACAGATTCATGGTCAAAAAGGACCTCAGAATTTTCCATAACATTTTATTTGTAGAAGGAAAACATCTGCATGCACCACTTGGTTTGAAACAGAGTATCAATTATTTTAAAACTTACTGAACTTTGAGCAATTATAGATAGTATGTAGAAAAGACTAGAAGAGACAGAGACTCCTGGTGAGGAGTGGGTAACCACACACCTTCAAATAGGGTGAGAGATGAGGCATCTCTTGAGGATTCGACATTTGAGCAGAACCCTGAATTAAATGAGAAAGTTGGCCATGAGAAAAAGAGGGAGAAGTGTGTGTTAGGCAGAAGGAATGACAGACACAATGTCCCTCAGGCCAGCTCCACATGTCAGAGGAAGAGCAAAGAAATGAGTGGAAAAGTAAACAGAAGCTACATTATTTTGAGACTTTGCAGCCATGGAGAGGAGTATGAATTTCAGAGTTATGGAAATTAATTGGCGGATTCTGAGCAGGGAGGGGGTGTGTTTACATTTTGGTTTTCCTTAATTAAACTTTTTATTTTGAAATAATTGCGGACTCACATGCTACGGTTAAGAAAAAAATTATACAGAGAGAGCCCATGCACCATTTACCCAACTTTCCCAATGGCAAGATTTTGCAAAACTATAGTCTAATATCACACCCAGGATTTGGATGTTGATGCAGTCAAGGTGCAGAATATTTCCATCACCACAAGGACCCCTCATGTTGCCTTTTTAGAGCCACACACATTCTCTCCTTATAACCCAGCAACTGTTTATCTAGTCTCCATTTTTATAATTTTGTCATTTCAATAATGTTACAGAAATGGAATCACATAGTATGAAACATTTTTATATTGGCTTTATCTCACTCAGTATAATGGTTTAGAGATTCATACTCATTGAGTTTATCAATAGTTTGTTTCTTTTAATTGCTGAGTAGTATTTCATGGCACTAAGGATATCTGGGTTTTACTATTAAGAATAAAACTTCTATAAAATTCATATACAGGTTTTTGTGTGAACATAAGTTTTTATTTCTACAGGACAAATGCCCAAGAATGCAATTGTTGGGTTATACAGTAGTTGAATGTTTAGTTTTTTTTAAGAATCTGCCAAACTATTTTCTAGAGTGACTCTTCCATCTTACGTCCCCACTAGCAATGTATTAGCAATATAATTTCTCCACATTCGTGCCTGCATTTTGTATTGTCACTGCTTTTATTTTATTGAACTTTAGACATTATGATAGGAATGCAGTGATATCTTGTGATTTAAATTTGTATTTCCCTCATAGCTAATGATAATGAGATCTTCTCATGTGATTATTTATTTTAGATATCCTCTTTAGAGAAATGTTTGTTCACATCTTTTGCACATTATCTAATGGAATGTTTGTTTTATAGCTGAGCTTTAAGAGCTCAATTTGAGAGCTTTATTTATTCTATATACTAATCCTTTAATGGATATATGGTTTAAAAATATTTTCTCCAAGTCTGTAGCTTATTTTTTCATCCTGTTAACAGGAATTTTTGCAGAAAAGAGTTTTCAATTTTGACAAATTTCAGCTTATCAGTGTTCTCCTTTTATGGAATAGTCTTTTAATGGCAATTGTAAGGACTCTGCCTAGCCCTAGTTACCAAAAATTAATTCCTATGTTTTTCTTCAGAGTTTTATAGTCTTCAACTTAAGTCTGTGATCCATTCTGAGTTAATTTTTATATAAGATAAGAAGCGGTGACATATATATATCAAGGTTATTATTTTTTAAAATTATTTAGGGGTGCCCCCCTCTCAAATAAAGAAATACACATTAAAAATAATTTATGGATATCTAGTTGCTCCAGTACCATTTGTTGAAAAGACTAACCTTCCTGCACTAAAGGTCTTTTGCAACTTTTATCAAAAACCAGTTGGATGTACATTTGTCGACCTATTTGTGGATTCTCTATTCTGCTCCATCAAACTATGTGTCTATCCCTCCACCAATATTATAGGCAGGATTCTGATAACACAAATATTAGATTTATTTTCTTATAACTCCACAGGTCCCTGAGGCTCTGATAATTTTTTTCAGCCTATTTTTTCATTTTTTTTCAGATTTGGTAATTTCTATTGTTCTATTTTGAAGTTCACTGACTTTTGTCTTTTCCCACCATTTTGCTGTTGAGCCAATCTATTAAGTTTGCTTTGCATTTGCTGTTGTTGTTGGTTTAGTTTGGTTACTATATTTTAAGTTCTAAAATTTCCACGTGGTTCTTTGTATCTTGTATATCTTTTCTGAGACTTTTTTTTCTGAGTTAGCATACTACTAACTGCTCACTGAAGCATTTTCATGATGGCTGCTTTAAATTTTTTTTCATATAATTATAAAACCTCTGTCTGCCTGGTATTTAGCATCTATTAATTATCTTCCTTCTTTCCATTTGAAATCTTCCTTGTTTCTGTATAATGAGTGATTTTTTATTGAAATCTAGACATTGTGGATATTATAAGATCCTTTATCTTGTGTAAGGCTTCTGATTTAACTAGCTTTCTCTGAAACAACTCAAGCAGGGGAAAGGGAGGCAATAATTTGTTACTACCAAATGGAGGTATATATCCAGGTGCTCCACTGAGTCTTCACTTATATCCAAAGTGGGGGCTATTTGTTCCTGTTGAACAAGGGTTGGAGCTCCACTGGACAACAGGATAACTCCCTACCTGGAAGAGATATTATTTTTGTTTTTGTTACTGTTGATATTGTTATGGCACTGGCACTGTTTCCTAAATCTCAGAGCATCCATGAAGGTCACTTCCTGGCTTAGAAAGGTTACTTTGTGGCTTAGAAAATTCTGAGCCACAAAAAACCTTCTGAAGTCCAAGGAAAAAAAATCTGTCCTGCACCCATGGAGTAATTCCATGCTTGATTTTGACATGCCCCCTAAAATGACCTGAAAATCAAAGGTTACAGGGTGTTCAGCTCACTGCCAGGCAAGCAGTGAAATATGCTAATAGGAATGTAAAACACTAAATTTATTTTATATCCATAAGACTCATACTGGAATATTCATCTTCAGCTGTGGATTCTTATCTCAATGTTTAATGAAACTGAAGGCATCTGAATAAAAAGTTGCAAATTTTATAATAAACAACTGCTTGTCAAGACAATTTATTACTGGTACATTACATGCCTGAGGAGTTAATTTTATGCAGTTGAGATGAAAACATCTAGAACTGTCTTTCCTATCTGGAAGGATAATCTACTCTGTATCTGTTCCTTTCCTGAGATGACTGCCTGACCCCTTTGTTCCCTGAACTGCTGTGAGAATTGGTAAGGAGCTGGCACCTTCTTATCACTAAGATCTCACCTCTAGACTCCTTTTTAGAAACCCTAAAAGTCTGGTAGGCAAGCTAAGGAAAATCAACCTATCTGAAGAGGTCTCCTCATTCTTCAATGGACAAGTTCTAGGAGAGATAAGTAGACTATGAGACTATCCTTATCTATCACTCAGACGTAACTGCTGAGGACATTTATCCCAGAAATACTCTTTTCCTTGGTCACCCACTTGCCTCCTAGACTTGAGGTTCAAGTAGCTAAAATTTCACTTCAAAAGCTGATGAAGATAGAGCCCAAATTTCATCATCTTTGGAATATAATTAAGATACGTTTGTTTGTTTGTTTGTTTGTTTGTTTGTTTGTTTTAACATGATAGGTACCACCCTGTACCAGGGACACAGGACATAGCTCTTGTTTTCCCCAACTCATTCTCTACAGCAACATGAGGAGTCTCTGAAGCCACAGGACTAGGCCCAACCAGATCCATGCCCCCACTGTTGGGTCATTCTCTGTGTACCTAGAATCCTACTATACACTCCCCAAATGGCCCAAACTTCATTCAGTACTTGAACAAGTCACTTCCCAGGGTCGGTACTCCCAAGAGCATATAAACTGGTGTGAATAACCTTGACCTGAGATATGGTGAAGGATGATATTTTGTAGAAGATGTAGATGGAAGAGTCCAATCAGTCCAATCATCCAGATATGAACTTAGTCTTCCAGAAGAGGTAATCATAAAAGTATATATGTCAAAGAAGAAGGAAAGATACTTTTTAGCAGTTTATTGGCTTAATTTGTAACTTTTAAATATTTAGACATGTGGCAAATGGGTCTCTATTTGTGTACATCTTCAATGGGTCTTGGATAGGTCTTGTAAAAATGGGAGTTAAAGCCTAGGCTATATTCATGTGTCATAAGAGTAAAAGTCTACAATTATTTGCTAATTCTGAATCAGAGGCTCTGGTTCCAAAGGGAATGCCAGAATATAGAATTCCAACTGTGTATTCCAATTGTTTAAAACCCTGGAACATAGGACAGTTAAGAAAGGAAGAAAGTGAATGAGTTCTGTAAAACCTGGGTATCATAAAATACCTCATGACTGTGGGAGTAGATCCTCCAAGATTTCCTCCCCCCACAATGAGTCAAGTGTCCCCATCCATAGGCTCATCATATCTTGTAATACTATGGCAGTATATTGGAATTGCCTGTCTATATCCCCTACTTGGCTGACTTCTACAATGGAGAAATTATTAATCTCACTGCCATACCCCTAAGACTTCAATATAATGTATAATAGGTGTTAAATTAACATATTTTGAATAACCAAATAATAAAAATTGTGCTATCCTGAGATATAACAGAAAATGGAGAACTAGCATTTCCAAATCTTGATATGCTAGGCAATTGGAGGAAAGCTCTACTCAACACATGGAAATAGCAGGTTATAACTTCTAGGAAAATATAAATTTGATTAATCAAAGAAATAGACTCTGGATCAAGAAGTCACAATATTCTCATAACTAGACAGAAATTTCCAGTCTGAGAAAACTTTATGAATTCTCAAAGAATAAGTCCAGAGTCTTGATCTCTGTATTCCCAGAATTTAATGCAATGTCTGCAATATAATAGGTGCTCAAAGAGAGTCTGTTGAATGACTAGATTAAAGATATTGTCCAAGAAAAAACTTTACTAAACTCTATTTATATTACCATTGTTCAGAATATACTGAGTAATAATTACTGAAATTCAACCAGAAGATATTGATTGTGTAATTGTTATTTTTAAATGTGCTGGATCATAAGCCTCATGACTGCAACTCATGTAGATAAGAAGTATGGATACAAAGGAAGTATTTGTTTACTAAATTATTTATATAAAAGATGCCCTTCCAGTTATCCATGGTTGCGTATCCCCCAAAACCTGATGGCTAAAAACCACAACAATCATTCAATTACCTCTAATGGTCTCTGTAGGTCAGATATTCAACCAGGGCACAGTGGGAACAACTTGTGTCTTCTTTATGATGTTAATTTGAGGACTGGAAGTGACCAGATGGCTGGAGGCTAAAATCACCTAAATCCTTATTCATTCATCCATCTGGAGGTTGTTGCTACTGACTGGGACCTCAGCTGTGGGTTTATTTGGGGCTATCTGCCAAATGCTTACCAATAATCTCTTATGGTTTCCCTGTGTCTTCAGAACATAATGGGTGGTTTCTAAGAATATGTATCACAAGAACTGGCAGAAGCTTTACCATCATTTGTTACCTAGATTCAGGAGTATTACAGCTTCACTGCCACCACAGTCACAGGTCCACACAAACTCTCAGAAGAGCATTAACACCACATTGCATACAAAACATAAAAGACAGGAGATTTTACTGTTGTGGTCAATCTGCTATAGTCTACTCTCAGGCCATAATAATTCATAATCTCCCAAAGATACAAAACAACTCCATTCCCAACATCAAGACTGTTAAGTCTCATTCTATTATGGCAAGAGCTCAAAGTCTGTAGAAATGTGTAAATCAAGTGGATGAGGTTCCTTCCTGAGATTTCTCCAATACAGTTCCTTAAGCACTCACTAAGCCTAAGACATATGACCTAAGAAGACAAGTTATACAATAATAATAGATTACCAGAGCAGTATCTTTCCTATAAATGGCTTAGGCAGCAATAGTGGAATAGTCACAAGACAAACACTCCAAGTCTCCCATTCAAAAAGGGAGAAAATAGTAGGTATACCTTAGTCACCAGTTAATTGAAATTTTGAAACCCATCCCAATACAGATTGTCAGTTCTTTGATTGAAACAAGGTATTGCACCCCAGAAATGATCCCCTATGTCTCTTGGTTCTGCTTTCTGAATTATCTTTTATTGTATGTATTTGTCAGTCAACATTTGCAGCCATGTAGTTTTCTCAAGATGTGTTTTGTCAGGAGAAGTTGGGGGAAAAAAAGACCAAAAGCCTTAAAGAAAAACAACAAACAAAACAAAACAACAACAACAACAGCAAACCCTCTTTCTGTCCCTTTTAGTACAAGTAGGTGGTGCTTCCATGAAAACAATTCTCTTAAAAATTCTGTGGAGTTTTCTTTGAATCTTTTTGGTGTTCAAATCATCAGGCAGAAGCCATAAGCACAAATCTCTTTTAGATGACTTCTTCTTTATCTTGGCTTCCATAAAATGTTGCTATAGTTCAACACATGTAAAAATCTTAGAAGCCATATTAATTAACAGAGATCTAGGAGGCACATCTGTAAGTTTCTTAAACAGACTTTAGTCACTCTAAAAGAATCTGTGAGGCACCATGTTAGATCTTCCTGACATCTTTAAAAAACATTATATAAGTCATAATCTTGACTTGAAAATTAAGACTTTTCTTAATCTTATTTATTTATTTACTTAGTTACTTGCTTACTTATTATTGTTTATTTATTGTTGAGAGAGAGAGAGACGGAGTTTGAGTAGGTGAAGGGCAGAGAGAGAGGGAGACATAGAAGCAAAGCAGGCTCCAGGCTCTGAGCTGTCAGCATCAGAGCCCAATGCGGGGCTCAAACTCACAAGCTGTGAGATCATGAACTGAGCTGAAGTCACTTAACCAACTGAGCCACCCACGCACCTCTGGACTTTTCTTAATTTTAGAATCATTTGCCATTTGTATAGGTGGGAATAAAAAACAGTTTTATCTTTATGCACAAGTTCTGGCTCTTTTATACTCAACAGACTCAACAGAGTGTTCTTTAGCACATTCCCCTGCTCTCATATTTTATCACAGGTGCCAAAAAGTTCAGTGGCACTTTCAATATTCTCTCTCAATCATTAAATATATTAAATACAAATACTATTGCCTCTATATTTCAGATGAAAGTGTCACCAAACTTTTCATCACTGCATAATCATTGTTCCTCTACTTCTACTCTTCAATAACATTTCCTTACTTTTCCCTTAAGCCCTCATCGATAGCTTCCTTGTAGCCCTGTAGGTGTCTACTGAACTCATTCTTTAGGCTCTTCCTAACTTTTCCCCATGGGCTTTTAGAATTTCACTAACAGTCTTCTCAATGTCCTTCCAGCTTCCACCTACAATCCAAAGCCAACACCCCAGCACCTACATCTATGTGTTTTAAATGTTTACTCCCCATTCCCAGCACCCAAATCTGTTCTGGTTTTCTGTTGCTGGGCAACAAATCACTCCAACACCTAACAGTTACTTTATTACGTCTCACAGTTTCTGCACATCAGAAATTTGGACAAGGGACAGAGCAGATAACTTGCTTCTGCTTCACAATGTTCAGGGTCTTAGCTGGAAAGACTCAAAGGCTACAGGTGACTTGAAGACAGATGCTGGCTATCAGCTGAGACCCTGGCTGAGGTTACCAGTCAAAATACCCACATATATATTCTCTGTATGGTCTTTTTATCTTCTCACAGCATGGTGACTGTGGGCAAGGAGTTTCATTGCCTTTTATGGTTTAGCTTTGGAAAGTCAGATAGTGTGACATCTGCCTTAATCACAGGCATGCCCAAACTCAAGGGATAGTAACACAGACAAGCCTCCCCAGTTTCCCCAAACATTATAAGAAGTGTAGGTGGAATGGGAGAACTTGTTGCAACCATCTGGGGAAAACACAATTTGCCACACATATTTCTAAAAGAAAACTTATGTGCCTCTAAAATTCAAGGTGTGATAATATCTCAAGTTTTGTACCTTAAGAATCTATATTTGATATGCAGTTATTTTTATCTAATTTTAATGCTAAAAAGAGGAATTAGGGCTCCTTTACCAAACACCCCTACTTAATGAACAAATATAATAGGGCAGGGATAATTTCAATAACTTGTTTTAGTTCCAATTCAGTCTTTTAATTTCCAGTAGAGTCCTCTTCCCATTATCTACTCTGCTACATTAAGATGCTTCAAATGCTATCACAGCTCAGTGCTCATTGTATCTGTAATAATACTCAAGTCATCAACAGTATTTCTACTCTTTCTGAGAAGCTTTAGAAATAATGATTATGACTTCTTTTTTTAATAAACTAATTTCATACAGCTACATACAAAAGTTATAGAAAACTAAATATTACAATAAGCATCCAACTCAAGCAAGATCTTCAGGTGTGTTAAGCTGACATCTCCTCTTAGAATTATAGGGGAATGCACAGTGAAAACATAATTACTCCAAATTTGTTTTTAGATATTTATTGACCTTAAGAGTTCAGAGTCTATAATGTTCCTCTCATGCAAAGCTAATCACTGACACTTCATAACTTGAATGCTGACAAGTTTCCACTCAGTTGCTGTCAAAGGTTGAATAATTATATTTAAGGCATTTTCTTTTGGAATGTTTCATACACCTCGGAGAGAAGTGTTGGAGTCTAATTTTAAAGGTGTTCATTTGTGAACAGAATATTTTTAAAGGTCTAATTTCTAAAAATAGTGACATATGAATATTGAATGAAGATAAAACCTATTAACATGTAATACTGCCTTCAGTCTTTAGAAAGCAATACACTACTTCTCACTCAGAACTGTGCATTTAACAGGCCTGAGGTCATACTATGATCTACAAGTAAATATTTTCTATTTAACATTGACAAAAAATAAATAAAAATCAAGTAGCTGACTACAATAACTGCATAGATACTATTGTTTACCCATAAGTATTAGACAACTAACCTATTTTGAGAAAACATAGTAAAAATATTTTATTTATATTATTTACTTAAAAATAAAACAGACACAAAATAAATCACTCTAAACCATTAAATAACGCAATTATTGTAATTAAACATTAGTCATCCAATGTACTCATCCAGTCAGTATCCATGACAGAATAAATTTTTTAACCCTAAACCCAATTAAAAGAAATCATTTACTTCATGGAGAAAGAACTATCTTATATATTTCTATGAACTATTCACAAAAATTGACAGAAGCCAAGAAGAAAGGCCTCTTTATTTAAAAATGAAGAAATCATACAGCAAGTGAGTTGATTACTCTGAAAGAAAGGGAAGGCCAATTACAGAAGTTTAAGCAATATATCTATAAGAAGATGGAATTAAAATCACAACATAAAAAATTTATAAGTATTGTGAAAGCACTATTGTGCTTATATAAAGGACTATACAAATTAATAAATAAAAATGAAAGCCCTTCTATCTGTTTTGGGAAAATGACATAGGTGAAGAAGTACTGCAGTCCCCCCTTATCCGTGGTTTCATTTTCTGCAGTTTCAGTTCCCCCCAAGAGAACTGCAGTCCAGATGCCAATGATACTCCTTCTTACTTGTCATCAGAAGGTCAGTAGTAGGCTTTATCATTTGATTTACCTCACCCCACCTCAACACGTTGGCATATTATCATCTCATGTCATCACAGGAAGAAGAGTGACTACAGTATAGTAAGATATTTTGAGATAAAGACAACATTCACTTAACTTTTAGAATAATATTTTGTTATAATTGTTCCACTTTATTATTAGTTACTGGTGTTAATCTCTTAGTGTGCCTCATGTAGAGTTTATCATACGTATGTATGCATACGAAAAAAACCATAGTATATATTTAGAATTTGTTACTTTCATGATTCAGGCACGGGGTTCTTAGACTACATCCCCTGAAGATTAGGGGGGACTACTGTAGTTGCAAAAATGACAAAGTAAATTCATAATAGAAATATTTGGACAAATGTTCAACATCACTAATAAACATTTCTTTGCAAGTGAAATCAATGTAATCCAATTGTAACTCATAAAATTTGCAATGATAAAAATTATTAAGTATATCCAGTTTTGGAAACGGTACACTGAATTAAGGCACTCCCACCACAACTGACAATAGTCCCAATTGATATAATTTTTATGAAAAACAATTCAGATATTAGTTGCTTGAAAAGCATCTGAAACTTTTAACCAAGTAATTCTACGTTTGAATGTCTGTTTTATAAGCTTGAAATTTTAAAAAAGATAAAAATGTATGCCAGTGGCATTTATTATTGCATTATTACCAATAACACACAGACACACTATATATATTCAACTTTAGTAAATGATCAAACGCAATCCTGGAATACTTATATAAATGATAAACAAAGGCTTTTAAAAATATTTTGTACAGCTACATATGAAATATTAGTAAGAAATAATACACAAATATTCATTATATTCTCAACTACATAAAATATTCATCAAAGAAGCCTAAATACCATATTCCAAAAAGTTGAGAGAAATTCTGACTTTATAGAATAATAGAATGAAAAATTTAATTTGTTTTTGCTTTCTCTATTTTTAAAACAAATCTGTATCACTTATTACCAGTAAGAGGAACAAAGTAGAGAAAATATACAAAACATCTAGAAGGGAAAAATAAAAAAGAAACATTAGCATCTGGCAAGCATTAGTAAAACATGCAAAAGCAATTTAATTTTTTAAAATTTCTTTAATGTATATTTATTTTTGAGAGACAGAGCACAAGAGAGGGTAGGAAAGAGTGAGAAGGAGAATCAGATGCAGGCTCTAGGCTCTGAGCTGTCAGCCCCGAGCCTGACAAGGGACTTAAACCCATGAACCTTGAGATCATGACCTGAGCCAAAGTTGGATGTTTGCCAACTGAACCACCCAAGCGCCCCAGGTAAAATAATTTTAAAGTTCAGATGAAAAGTTCTACTCATTCTCTTTCACATGAATTCAATAACTGCTTTTCTCTTAAAATTCTCAACAAAACTGGTTTTATTCTGAAAATCTGAGTCATTCTTTTTAAAATGTTATGATGACTATATATCTACTTACCTCCCTTTCATCCTTGCCTACCAGGAAATGCAGGGCCAGTGTCATTCTGAGAAAAATAATCACAGTATTCTATTTTCTTAGTACAGTTATCTACCTGGCTGGTCTATTGCTGTTTTGCTTATATTTTCATCTTTTTAAACATGTTTCATTATAGATTTGTTACAGCAGATGGTGCCATCATTTTTTTAACGTGTATAATACAGAATATGTGAAAACAATCTGAAAGAGTTGGCAGAAAAGTTGAATAATTAATCCAAGACAAAAGTTTTCAAAGTACTGAAAGTTTGAAAGTAAAACCAAAATTAATCAATGTTTTTTTTTTTATGTTAAATTTTGGACTCTAGATAAATCCTGGGCTTTTTAAGCATAAAGGTTATAAGGCTGACTACAAAGAGGGGGCAGGGAAACCATTTTCTCTACAAGACAAATTGAGCTAATTGCTGGCACAGAGGGATTGTCAACAGCACTATCAGTTGAAAAGCTTCTGATTACATCATTTGTCTATGTATACTACTCCTCTGTGGCAGCTCTCTCTTGTGAGGAAAGAAATTCTGTTCTTTTGTACTAATCCTTCTCTAGTGGAAAAAGCTTTCTGGCAAGTAAATAAGGGAGCCACTGAGGTACAGAACAGAGTGTCTGTGTCTCACCACCTGCCCTGGTCATGCTATGGGCCTGATGCTTTCCGTGTAAGGGGATGACTTATGGACGTCAAGGCTTGGTTTCCATCAATTCTCTTTAGGAATGACTCTTCACGAAATTTTATTCAGACTACAGTATCATCATTGGCTATTGCCAAAATATGCTGGCCTTTTTCTAACATAAGTTGATCCCTTCTAAATGGCAGCCCACTTGAATATTCTTGTATCTCTGGGCTACAAACATTGTAACATCATTTCCTTGTCTTTAAAGGTAAATCCATAAATTCAGTCCTCAAAATGCTTTTAATAATCTTCCAAAAGTGAATTAAATATTTGTTAATATTGCTCTCAACAGATGATATTAATGTTTTAGGAAAGTATATATTTATCCCATGCTCTAACTGAAATAAAAATTCTGGAAAATGTCAATATGGCCTGGAATATTGACATCAATCTCGTGAAACAAAGTCCTCAAGGGGCAAAGAGAGAGGGCTAGCTAGTAGATGGAATGGAGAGTGCTTTTGCTAATTTATCATAGCATACAAATTTTGGTGCTTTATTACTGATGATTCAGTTAAATGTTTGTAGCTGTTTTTCCAAAAATGAATACTGGTCAGGATGCTCTGTTGTATGAAGGGACTTAGGTTACTGATGTTTAGAGCTTGGAATTTAGTAAAAATATATTGGTATGAGATGTTCATTTTACATTTTTAAATATTTTTATATGTTAATTTAAATAACTTCAAACAAATATAATACGCATTCTCCTTATGCAAAATTAAGAAATTATAAGATTGGGGCACGTGGGTGGCTCAGTCGGTTAAGCATCCGACTCTTAATTTCGGCTCAGGTCATGCTCTCACGGTTCTTGAGTTTGAGCCCTGTGTGGAGCCTGCTTGGTATTCTCTCTCTCCCCCCTTCTCTCTGCCCCTCACCAACATGCATGCATGCATGCCCCAATGCTCTCTCCTTCAAAATAATTAAACTTAGAAAAAATGTTGATAACCAACTTAAATTCCAGGTTCTTCCCCAGAAGTACCTTGTATCAGCTGAGTTTGCATCCTTCCTTCTCTTTTTTATGGATTTGTGTGTGTGTACGTACACAAATTTATAATATACCCACTATATATAAAATGCATATATAGGTATATATGTAAAATACTATCTATTTTAATATGTATGTAAAGTATATAGTGTTTTATATATATTATATAGAAAATATACATAAACACAAATGCATAAACCTTATAACAGCAACTTAAGAATATACCTGTTCCCACAGAAAATGAGCTTTTTTTTGGCTATTTTTCTTTCATCTTCCATGAATTACTTATATAAATTATTTCCTTCATTTTTTCCCATAAGGTTATTTTTTCTTTATTGATTTGTGAGCTTTTATAGATTCTGAAAATAATTTCTTGTCTATGTTGCAGATATTTTTATTTCAAATTGTAAGTAAGGTGTCTTTTGCTATAAATGTTAATTGTAATGTCAATCTTCAATTTTTCTTTCATAACTTTTTCTTATTTCACTTATTTTAGAAGGGATTCCCCAGCATAAAGATCAAATGTACATTCTTTATATTGTCTTCTAATAGTTTTATAGTTTACTTTTACATGAATACCTTTAATATTAATACTTAGTATTGAATTCCCCAGTTTGTTAAGTTGAAGCATAGGAAAATATTACTTTTGCACATTGATATTTTATCTAACCACACTGTTGAATAGGTTTGTGAGTTCTGACAGCTTGTCAGCTGGTCCTCTGGAACGTATTTGTGACAGTCACCTTCTGCAAGTTGTCCAGTTACATTGTTATTGCTACTATTGTTCTTGTTTCATTTAAAAAAATTTTTTTATGTTTTTTATTTATTTTTGAGAGACAGTGCGAGCAGGGAAGGGTCAGAGAGTGGGGGAGATAAAGAATTCAAAGCAGGCTCCAGGCTCTGAGCTAACTGTCAGCACAGAGTGCAACATGGGGCTCAAACTCACAAACTGTGAGATCATGACCTGAGCTGAAGCTGGACACTTAAGCGACTGAGCCATCCAGGCACCCCTGTTCTTGTTTCATTGACTGGGTCTCTGGTGTCCTGATAAATGGTAATGACAATAATGGTCCTTCTTTGTGTCCCTCTGTTCAGTAGGAAAACTTCATGTATCATTTACATACTTATTTTTGTAGATTTCAGAAAGAACCTTAATCTAGATAATGGTAACAACCTTTATAGGCCCAATTTGCTAAGAAATGACACTTAAGTTTTAATTAAAAGGCTTTTGCACCATTACCATGTCACGAGTGTGTAGTGCATTGACAAATTTTTGTGTTTTTGAACCACTGTCACATTTCTGGGATGAACCCTGGGTGCTCATGACATATTTTAATTCCAATGCATTCATTTGATATTTTTTAAATAAATGCTTTATGAATTTTGCATCTATGTTTATAAGTTTTTTGTATGTGAATCTATATATAGTTCTCTATCAAGTTTTTGAATATTTGGATTCCATTTGTCTTGCTTTTTATTGAGACAATCAACTTTTCTTTGTTTCTTTTTACTAACAGTTGAAAGTTACATCTATTTCTGTTCTGGTAGTAACTTTAATTTTGAACCTACCTTATAATTATTTATAATTAATTATAATTGTTTTTGAGAGAGAGAGAGCACAAGCAGGGGAGAGGAAAAGAAAGAGGGAGACATAGAATCGAAACAGGCTCCAGACTGTCAGCACAGAACTGGACATGGGGCTTAACCCCACAAACTGAGAGATCATGACCTGAGCCAAAGTCAGATGCTTAAACAACTGAGCCACTCAGGTGCCCCTAAGAATTTTTTTTAACAATTATTTCATTTAATATTACTTTTTACCTCTCCTCTCTTCTGAATCTTCTATTATATGAAGTCTCCTGAGACATGACATTGCTTTACCTTTCATACTTTTTACCTCTTTCTTTTGCTCTACTCCTCACTTCAATGTTTTTAATGCATAAATTTACTCTTCAGCTTCAGGGACCATTCTCCTCTACTTAGCTCATCTATTGTGTTATTAAGTGACTGACCAATGTTTATTATCCATGTAATATAATTAACAAATGTTTAAGCAGCAATATCTTCTTGCAATTCTTTGTGATGAAATATACTCTAAAATGAAATTGTTTGCTGCTTGTTCCAACCACTGTTTCTTTAAGTACTTCTGTTTATCCCCTTTGTTGTATCTCTTTCATGGTGATGAATTTCCCTGGATACTTGGTGAATTTTTATTATGTGTTCCTTTTTAAAGAGGAGATTCTCCATTAAAATGTCTCCTGTAGAATTCATTTCATTGTTTTTCTCTGCTCTACTGCAATCCTGCTTTTGCCCTAACAATGAATTTAATGTTAATTGACAGAACAGCTAATAGAAAGATAAACTGTATTCTGGCACCGTTAGCCTTCTGGAGAATCTGGATGCACTTTTAGCCCTTAAATGAAATAATCAGGTTGAATAGAATATTTGCTTTGCCTGGAAGACAAAAACAATTTCTTAGAGAACTTTGGGTAGAATATTATCACCACTAGATTCTAGTATGAAAACAACAGCTATAACAGCTAAAAATAATCCTTTTATAAAAAGAAAAATGGTAGGGATATTTTGCTTCAGCATGATGACTTTCATTTCAAGAGTTTCTTTAAGCCACTCCATTAAAAGGAATTTGGTAGAAAACATTTAGCCCATGTCATTCAGGATCTCAGCTCCTAGTAGATTCATGAGTAGAAAAACAATTTCACTGTAAATTATTCTAAAATCAGATGAAATTTAACTTTGCAAGAGACACCAGATGAAGCCACTTAATCTCTCTGAACTCCTAGTGACTTATTTAGAAATTGAGACTGATCAGAGTAGCACACACATGTTATATGGTTTTATGATGCCTAAGTGGGTAAATATATTTGATTTTATTTTTTATAAACTTTAAAATATTTTTTTTTAATTTTTAAAATGTTCATTTATCTTTGAGAGAGAGACAGACAGACAGACAGAGTACGAGCAGGGGAGGGACAGAGGGAGAGGGAGACACAGAATCTGAAGCAGGCTCCAGGCTCTAAGCTGTCAGCACAGAGCCCTATGCGGGCTTAACCCCATGAACCACGTGATCATGACCTGAGCAGCGGTCAGATACACTACCTACTGAGCCACCCAGGTGCCGCTAAACTGTAAAATCTTTTAAAAAGTAATTTGCCACATATTCAGGCTCTCACTGTATAACAGACTACAAATGTTATTAATTATTATTTAAGTTAGCTTATAATTTATCAAATGAAATTGTAATTTTTTTTTGCCTTTGTGTATAGTCATATATTTCTACTCCTTCGCTATTTCATAGAGAGATAGATAAGTACATAATATTCCCTCGATGTTCTTACTATCCCAGTCTGAAGGTTCGATGCTAAGTCATGTGCCCCCATCACATTCAAACATAAGGCTCTCTTGGGTTGCTTGTTATGTGAATGACAATTTCTAGAACATCAATTTCAGATGCAGGAGGGGGACAGAATAATATGTTTTTAAAAAGCACCCAAAGTAAAATCATTCACCAGGAATATCTGGAAAACATTAGCTTGGAGTAAGAAGTTATAATGGTTTTCCAGCAAGAGTCATAAATTCATCCAGAACTACAAAAGGTAAAAACGTACAATCCAGTAATAAACTGTCCACCATTTGTTTAAAGTCACCTGTTTGCTCTCATCGCAGTGAAAGATAATTTAAGTGCTTAGAATGAACCATTTTCAGGTCTTCCCTACTTACAGTACCCCATGCAGATGAGTCTAAATCTTATTTCCTAAGACTTCCAAATAAATATTTCCCTCCTTTGTCTTGATCGATTCCAGTGTTTGTTTTTTTTCAACTGCCCAAAAAATCTTTTTTACAACTGGCTTAAATATTTAATGCATATAGTTTTACTGTAATAGATTAGCATAACCATCAGAATGCAAAGAATTTTATCTTAAATCTTAAGTAAACTCACACAATGTCTCCAAATCTATAAGCCACTCTTCACCATCCAGAAGCCCACTTCTTGCTAAAAGAAGCCAAAAAGTTCAAAGAAAAGAAAAGAAAGGAAACCTGTAACCTGCATCCACCTAAGTGTCTCTGAGGAATGTGGGGTCAGTAATGCATGTGTGGGGCAGGGTGGGTATGTTTCCCAGGAAACAAATGATTAGCATGAATGGACTGTGCTCAGACCTTTCAGAAAACAGGATAGCCAAGAAGATCTAGAAAAATCATGCAGCTGTTTCCAGGACGTTTTTATTTATACTTTTATAGACTGTGAACTGTGCCAAAAAATGTCAGTAGAAGGTACTCATTCATCTGCTTGATTGTCTTAAACTCCTGTTGGCAGCGGTGATCGCTAATGAATATGCAGAACATTTTTCAGGTTCAACAGCTTCCAGATAGGCTAGTGACAAACAACGTTAACTGCATTTGCTCTCAAGGCCCTATTTAGAGAGCTAAACCCAGTAACGTGGTGCCAATCTTGCTGGCACAGGAGAAAAACTGCCTTGATTGTGTTCTTGTCTGCTAAAAACTATTCGGTGGTGTTCAGCTCCTTTCTCAATAGCAGCCTCTTGAATGGCTTGGCATGAACCAGCCATTCTAAAAAATGCCTGTTTAAATCTTAGACTGATGAAAAGAGGAATGTATACTGATTTGCTTTTAAAACATGCAGAATAGAAGGCAACATGAAAATTGAAAATATTCATGAGTATGCCCACATAAAATTTCATTTTGTAATGTTGGTCACTGCCCTTTGGGTCTGTATTTTAGTAGGAGAAATTTTTTTATACAGCTAGATATGTAAACTCACCATCCACACATTGAAAGATCCATGATTAATTATGTCAGCATCACTTGTTTTTTAAAACTTGTATATTATGACATATCATACACATAATATGAATAGTGCACAAATATAGGGGTGCCTGGGTGGCTCAGCTAATTAAGCTTCTGGCTTTTGATTTCAGTTCTGGTTGTGATCTCAGGGTTGGTGAGTTCAAGATTCAAGGAGGGGAGAGTCCCCTGCTCGGGATTCTCTCTCTCGCTCACTCTCTGTCCCTCCCCTGCTCATGTGAGTGCACTCTCCCTCTCTCTAAAATAAATACATTTTTTAAAAAGAATAGTGCAAAAATATAAATGTACAGTTCAATGAAAGCACTGCTAGGTAGCTTTCACTCGGTCTACTAAGAGTCTTACAAACCCTGTAGAAGCCTCCATCCCGTCCACTCCCCACCACTTTCCTTTCCAAATTCCTCAAAGGAAACCACTTTCCTGCCTTCTAACAGAACAGCTTAGCTTTGACTATTTTGTAAAACTTTGTTCCAGTTAAATTTCACAGTGTATATACCCTTTTGTATCTGACTTTCCCACCCCAACTATTACAATTGGGAAATCCATCCATGTTGCTGGGTGTCATGGCAGCTCTTCCGTTTCCATTCCCATAGAGTATTTCATTGTCAGACTATAACACATGCATTTACCTTTTAATACTGCTTGGTGGACATTTATATTGTTTTCCAGTTTAGAATTTTAACAAATAATGATGTTATGAATATCATTTACATTTCTAATGGTGCGTGCGCATGCACCCACCCACACCCACACCCACACCCACACACACACACACACACACACACACACACACACATTTTTCCTTTGGATATACCTAGAAGTTAAATTGCTGGGTCCTAAAATGTGCAAAAGACCAGCTGTAAGAGAGAATGCTAAGTATTTTTCCAAAATGGTCACACCAATCTGTAGCCCTAGCCAAAGGTAGAAGGATTCCTATTTCTCCACACTCTTGGCAAACCCTAGTAATGTTGTCTTTTAAAATTTCAGTCATTCTGATGAGTGTGTAGTGGTATATAACTTGCCTTTTCCTCATCATCAATGCTGAGTTCCTTTTTAGGTGTTCATTTAATCATTTGGATGCACGTGCACGTGCGTGTGTGTGTGTGTGAGAGAGAGAGAGAGAGAGAGAGAGAGAGAGAGAGAGAGAGAGAACTTCCCATTCAAATCTTTTGCTTATTTGTATATTGGGTTTTCTTTTTCTTATTGATTTGGAGATTTTTAAAAATTCTTAGTATGCCTTCTTTTTTAGCTATATATACTTAAGGTTTCTTCTTTCACTCTGTAGCTTACCTTTTTACTTTCTTAATGGTATATTTTGACTAACATAGTCTTAATGTTAACATAGAACAGTTCATTCATCTTCCCTTAATGGTTAGTGGTGTATGTGTCCTCTTTTAAAGATACCTTCCCCACCCCAGACCCATGAATTGTTCTCCTATATCAATTTTTAGAAGCTTTATTGATTTTCCTCTCAATTTATGTATAATGTAAGATGGCTCATTTTTTTTCTTACCTCTCCCTTCCTTCCTTCTTTCCTTCTCTCCTTCCTTCCTATTTTTTTTTTTCTTTTTTAACAAAGAGAATTCATTTGAACTGACTGGTAACATCTATTGAAAAGATGGCTTTTTCTCATTGCATTCTGCAGTGTCCCTTTCTCTTAAGTCAAGTATCCTTCCAAACATAATCCCAGTTTTGGGATCTCAATTTTATTCTACATGTCCATTTGCTTATCAGTATGCTGATGCCACACTATCTTATTAGTATAGTTTATAATACATCTTAACATCTGGTAGAGCAAGTCTTGCCACTTGCTTTCATCAAGAGTGTTTGGCTGAGCTGGGTGGCTCAGTTGGTTAAGTGTCCAATTTTGGCCCAAGTCATGATCTCATGGTTCATGGGTTCAAGCCCCAACATGAGGCTCCCTACTGTCAGCACAGAGCCCACTTCAGATCATCTGTCCCCCCTCACTCTGCCCTTCCCCCACTCATGCATGTGTGTGTGTGTGTGTGTGTGTGTGTGTGTGTGTGCGCGCGCTCTCTCTCTCTCTCTCTCTCTCTCAAAAATAAATAAACATTAAAAAAAGTCTTTGGCTTATACTAGTACCTTGTATTCTTATACAACCTGTATGATCAGTCTGTCATTTCTAAAGAAATCTGTTGAGTTTCACTGGAACTGAACTAGATCTAAAACCACTGTTGCAAAATAAAATTTAAAATACCAAAACTAAAGATATATGAACATGGTCTATTCCTCCATTTACCTGTTTCTTTAATTTCTTGCAATGCATTTTATTGCAGAGCTCTGAGGCTTTCTATGTAACGATCTTTTCCATTTTAAAAATTATTCCTGGGGTGCCTAGGGGCTCAATAGGTTAAGTGTCCAACTTCAGCTCAGGTCATGATCTCATGGTTCGTGGGTTTGAACCCTGAATCAGGCTCTGTGCTGATAGATCAGAGCCTGGCATCTGCTTCAGATTCTGAATTCCTCTATCTATCTGCACCTCCCCCACTCACACTTCTCTCCCTCTCCCAAAAATAAACATAAAAAATTATTCCTATGTAATTTGATGTTTTTTAGATCCTAATGTAAGTGGTAACTATTTTACTATAATGTTTCTACATGTATGTTACTTGTATATATTAAGTTTTTCTCTTAAACTTATATCTGAAAACTTAGTTATATGCATTAATAAATTCTAGTTATTTATCATGGATTTTCTTTTTTTAAGTTTATTTATTTATTTTGAGAGAGAGAGAACATTAGCATATGTGAGCAGGGGAGGGGCAGAGAGACGGGGAGAGAGAGAATCCCAAGCAGGCTGTGCTGTGAGTATAGACCTGATGGGGGGGCTTGATCCCAGAACCATGCGATCTATACCTGAGCCGAAATCAAGAGTTGTAAGCTCAATCGACTGAACCATTCAGGTACCCCTATCTTATGTGTTTTCTATATAACTAATATTTGGAAATAATGAAAGTTTTATATTTTCTTTTCCTATACATATTTTATCTACTTTTATGCTTTTGCATTATTTCTCTAACAAAGAATTTCAGTAAGAGAACAGACATCTTTGTGCTCCTATTATTCCAAAAGGAAAATTTCTCAAAATCTTAGTTATATTCATGATCGCTATAGAATTTTTCTAAATACATCTAATAAATGTATTTTAATCAAATGTTTTTTGGAATATATTGAAATAATTATTAAATTACTTACTATTTTGTTATTATAGTAAATTATATTATTTCCTTTTTCACTAATGTTTTTTTAACAGATTTATTGGATATAATGTGCATACCATAAAATTCATCCATGTAAAGTGTACAGTCCAATGGTCTTTAGGACAGTCATGGAATTGTGCTACCATGGCCATAATATAATTTTAAATTTTTTATCAGCCCAGAAATAAATCTTATATCCATTGCATTCACCCCCACCCTTACTTGCTTAGCCCGGGTCTCCCACTTAATTTACTTTCTGTCTTGATAGCTTCCTAGTCTGGAAACTTCATACAAATTGGATCATGTAATATGTGGTTTTATTGAGACTGGCCTCTTTAACTTAGCAAAATATGTGTTTATGATCATTCACATTGTAGCATGTATCCATGTTTTCTTCTTTATTGTTACTGAATACTACTTCATTTTATGCGTATATACTAAATTTTGTTTATACATTTGTCAACTGGTGAGCATTTCATTAATCTTTACATTTTGGCCGGGGACATGCTGGGAAGCTCAGGTGTATGGGAATATTATTTAACACCTACATATTATTAACCCAACAAACTAAACAATTTTCACATTGGATTGTTTGCTTTGAATAAAATTTATTTTATTTCTACCATATTTTTCTGAGTGCTCTGGGTTTTCTCTTTCTTGCTCTTCCTTTTCTAGTGTTCCTGCTCTCTGTTGGACTGACCAGGTTTGTTTGCTCTTTCTTTTTGTTTACTCCTTTACTCTAACCCGTCTGTGGGTTCTATATTTTAGTCCTGTGTGTGTGTGAAGTGTTAATCTTAAATTTATAAGTTACACACTCAAGTGTTTTCCAGTAAATTCTGCAACATTTCTACCTTCCTCCCAACCCTGACAACATTCTTAGCATTTTTAAACTGTCTAATAACAGATACATACTCTTACTTTAGTTGAATTTAATTTACTCTTTTTATTTTTTTTTATTTTCTCCACCTATTTTTCTTTATTTTTTTTCAATATTTTATTGTCAAGTTGTTTTCCATACAACACCCAGTGCTCTACCCATATCTCTTTTTCACTATCAGACTATACCTTCATATATAATTCATATGTAGTTTTTTCTTTTTTATATAAAGACAATATTCTTGAATTAAAAAAATAAATCTATCAAATAACTGTCACCTTCACCTATACACTCCTTCAAGAATACGCAGCAGTCATGAAACCCAGTAGAAAACAACTGCTTGGGGTGCCTGGGTGGCTCAGTCGGTTAAGCCTCCAACTTCGGCTCAGGTCAGATCTCACGTTTGTGGGTTCAAGCCCCGCGTCGGGCTCTGTGCTGACAGCTAGCTCAGAGCCTGGAGCCTGCTTCTGGTTCTGTGTCTCCTTCTCTCTCTGACCCTCCCCCTCTCATGCTCTGTCTCTCTCTGTATCAAAAATAAATTAAAAAAACATTAAAAAAAAGTTAAAGAAAAAAGAAAACAGCTGCTTAATATTGAGAAGAATTCCCATTATTATCAAAATCTGAGCATATGAAAGCTTGAAGATGAATGTTTCATTAGATATTTGAGGGCATGAAATAATAATAATGGCTAATGCCAATATAAGACTTACTTTGTACAAGGTACTGTTTTACTGTTCTACGAGACACTTACACATATAAGGTAATCCTCCCCAAAATGCGATGATATAGGTACTGTTGTCATATTACTATTCCCATTGTACAGGTGAGGAAACTAGCACAGAAGCTGAGCAAACTGCCCAGTCACCTGGGTTGTAAATGTCACAGCTGGAAATTGAACTGAGGCAACATGTCTCCAAAATGCATGCTAAGTACTATCTGGTACATTACCAAAGGGATAAGTCACAAAAAAGTCTGGGCCTCTGGAACCATTAGCAGCACATGTTTGAAACAGGAACCTATCACATAGTGTTAGTATTTTTCATAATGGCTTGTAATGGCTAATTGAAATAGAAAGCAGATATCAGTGTTAAGGAGCTTGCTAATTTTAAAACCCAGGGATAGATCCTTTCAATTGTTTTTAGAAATTGTTTGGGCTTCCTTTTTTAATTATTTTTGTGTTTATTTATTATATATATTATATATATAATAAATATATATATAAAATAAAATATATATATATTATGATACAGAGAGAAATAGAGCAGGAATAAGGGAGGGGCAGAGAGAGAGAGGGAGACACAGAATCTGAAGCAGACTCCAGGCTCTGAGCTTCCAGCCAGCACAGAGCACGACATGAGGCTTGAACCCACCAACTGTGAGATCATGACCTGAGCTGAAGTCAGCTGCTCAATTGACTGAGCCACCCAGGCGCCCCTGTTTGGACTTTCAAACACTGAATTCAAATTTAATGCTAAACTTAACAATAAATTTAGAAATTCCTTCTTTTAGCCCTTTAAATGCTCCATTACCTAAAACCTTCATAGTCAAGAAGACATAAAAATAAATGCTTTTGAATTGGCAAGCTTAACTGTGACAAAAGGTACTACTAATAAAACTCTGGGTCCAGGTTTAGTCCTGCTTGAGGATCAGGCACACACCACTACCACCTGACTAGCTAAACATTCCCAGTCACAGGGAAGGATTCCCTCTGAAGGGAACCAGTATTTCCAGTCAAGCACTCACACGCACCATACTGAGAAAATGGTTCTATGTTGTAAATTAGCCATGCAACTGGCAGTGCTAAGTAGGAGACCCAAGTATTCAAATGACCCTGGCTCTAGTCAGTTTGACAACGTCACTCTTGCCATGCTTGATATTAAATTCAACTCAGACTCAGCCACCAATTTGGAGAACTCCAACTCCATGATCTCCTTCAATTATCTCTGTTCCCCAGGGTCCGTTCAGCTCTCTGGTGGCAATCAGTCCTATAGTTTGAGGTCCATGGAGGCCCAAGGAAATTATATACTGTCAAAGAAGATAAGAATTCTGAGAAAACACACACTTGAGCTCCCCGAGGTAAAGCGACAGTAAAGGACAAGGGAGATGGTTTAGATGTGTGGCACTATCTTCATCTGAGAGGCTGTGTTCCTTTCCATACACTTTATATTCCCCAGCCTTCCAATTTAAAACAAATAGCATCATTTCCAGCCAGTGTGCTTGAAGAAAAACTAACACAATGATTGTGAAATAATTTGCAAAAATATTTATTGCTCTAAAATATTCAATGACATTTATTTCCTTTTTGCAGAATAATATGTCCCTATTGCACACATAATAGGATATCTCAGATAAATTTTGTTGTGTATTTGGCATTATTTTGAATATTCATACTGCCCAACAAGCCATTTATCAGAGCTTTCACAAACACATTTTTTAATCTTCTACAGAACAGCATAAATCTCAAGTCTTTTATATGAATTCACTAAAGTTATATTCAAATAGAGTAATTATCCTTAAGTGTATATGCTTAAAATATGTATAGGATATTTATGTATTAAAACTGGTAGGTTCTGATTGCCTTTATCTTGATGGTGAGTTATGAACCCTCTACAGTTAAGAGAAAATGTATTTTCAAGCCCCAAAGCTAGAAATCTTTTTAAAACATATTGAAAATGAAGTCATATTTCCCTGGTCTATTTCAGTATACAGTACTTTGTAAAATAAATACTCCAAAGTGGTTTGACTTCATAACAGTAATTGCTTAAAAACTGCCCCAAGGTTAGGCCTGGCACTGCAGATTTTGTCTGGTGGCCAATTATTATGGTTCTGTTAATGCTCTAAAATATTGGCTATAATGGAAATGCCAACTTCTCTGTAGTCCATATGAATGAAATATTGCAAATTAAAGTATGCAGCTGATGTGCAACTTCTCCTATGAAATACAATGATTGCTATTTGCCAATATATTTTCAAAAAATATAGGAGCAACAAGAGTTGGTACGAATGCTTAGGGACCATAACTAAAACTATTGTTGAATTCCTTCTAATGAAATATTTTATTATATCGTTGCATTTGGTGACTAGTTCACTGTGAGTTGTGTCCTTAAATAAGACAGCCTTCCCTAATTCAGTGGCACCCCATTCACTATAATCATTTATTAGGTGTTGTGTACACTTACTCTGTGACTCTTGACAGAGACTTTAAACTATAATGTATAAAGGAAGTGGAGTTTGAAACAGAGATCGTTTCATCCAATTGAAACAAAAAAGGAGTAACAAGAGTACCATGTCACAAGCCTATACCCCCTTCAAATTCTGAACGGTGATCAAAGCATGTAATACTGCCTGCCTCAGCAATCCTTTCCACAGTCAAAGGTAAAAGAAATAGGAAGAATTCTGAGGAACAATGTCCCAGGCAATACAAGCTCGTCTCCTCTGCTCTCTCTATTCTGTCTGTTCCAGGAGTGACAAGATCAAACCAGAACACATTTAGAAAGCAGCTAAGTAATACCAGGAAGCCAGAGGAGCCCTTTCACTGTGTTGTAGTCAAAATGCACAGCATTTTAAAATTCTAAGGTTATATCATATACTATTGCATGTGCTACAAACTATCCCTTGCAAAACAATAAAACACTGACCTGTATCTTTAACTCTGTGTTGGAAACATTCTTTCTGTATATAAGCACTTGAAATCAAGCTATCATTTCTTATTCTCCCAAAAGACATCAATCAAGAAGGAATAAGTCATCATCAAATATATTCTAGTCAGTGTGAAAGTTCTAAAAAAGAGTAAAAGATGTGATCTCCACCACTGAAGAATTATATCTAATGGTTTTTAAAAGATAAGTAGAGTAAAAAAAAATTACAGTCTACTGTGTTTTAGGACACAGTGTCTTCAAACTACACTCGCTATGGGAGTCAGCAATGAAGTTTGGTCTCAAACTGTCACTGAGGGAAGAATAGGTTTTCAGCTGACTGATGGAGAAGCAAGGAGATATTTCATGTGGAAGGAAGACCGGAAAATGGTACAAAAGAGGAACAAGCATGTAGAAGATAGAAGTTAACCAACATGATAGAAACTGCTTCATCAATAATATGCTTATGACAGTATCTAGTTAATAGGGAGTGTTAAATGTCACTGAGAATCTCTGTAGGGACAAACAAACCACCAAAAGGATTTAAGTAGGAAAAGACCAGCTGTACGTTTTGTCTTAGAAGCTTAATCTAGGAAGTAGGGATAGATGCGGAGAAAATAAAGATTTCAAGTGGGACTTTAGTTTATACACCATACTGGAAGAATGCAAGCTCTAGAGTGATGTGTGTCTAGGCTGGACTCCCAGCAACTCTACTTATTAACCATGTAAGATTAGGAGAAAGTTCTGAAGCTCTTGTGCTACAGTTTTCTCATTTAGAATGTTGACATAATGAAATACCTAGCTTGTTGGGCGATTATGAAAATTAAATGGATTAATACAGGTTAAAAGTTTAGAACCAAAAATAGACTCACATATATGCAGTTAGCTGATTTTTGACAAAGAAACATAGACAATAAAATGTAGCACAGATCCTTTTTTTCAGCAAATGCTGCTGGAACAACTGGATATCTGCATATAAAAAAAAGAGTCTAGACACCAGATCTTACAACTTTCACAAAGACTAACTCAAAATACATCATAGGCCCAGCTGCAAAATGCAAAACTATAAAACTCCTATAAAAAAGCATAGGAAAAAATCTAAATGACCAAGGTATAGTGTTGTGAAGAACTATTTGTGAAAAAATAAGCCAAACTTTATTAACACTAAATATATATATATATATTTTTTTACTCTAAATAGATGATACAAGAGAATGAAAAGATAAGCCACAGAAAGGAAGAAAATACTTGCAAAAGACACATCTGATACAAGACTTCCATCTAAAATATACAAGAAATGCTTAAAATGCAACAATAAGAAAATGAACAACCCAATAAAAAATGCACCAAAGACCTTAAGAGACATTTAACATTCCAAAAGAGGCAGAATACACAGAAAATACAAACATGGCCAAAAAAGAAAAACCACCAACATATGGAATGATACTCCACATGATACTCTACACATGCTGCATATATCATCAAGGAAGTGAAAATCAAAACGACAACATGGCACTACATATATTAGAATGGCCATAATCTGCAGACTCCCAATACTGAGTACTGGTGAGGATGTGGAGCAGCAGGAACTCTCGTTATTGATACAGATGCAAAATGTTATTGCCATTTTGAAAGACAAGTCTACAATTTCTTACAAAACTAAATATACTTCTGTTTTAGGATCTAGCAACTATACTCCTTGGTATATACCAGCAGTTGTTGAGAACTACATCCACACAAAAAGGGGCACACAAACATGTCTGGTGTCTTAATTTATAGTTATCAAAACTTGGAAGCAACCAAGATATTCTTCCACCAGATAAATGAAAAAACTGTGGGACATCTGAACAATAAATTATTATTCATTGCTAAAACTAAATGAAATATGAAGACATGAAAGAAACTTAAATTTATATTACAAGTGGGAGGAAAAAAACTTAGAGTGAATCTGGCACATCATAAGCATTCAATAAAATCACTATTGTTGTTATTATTATTACATGTACATGTTGCATAATCATGCAGGTACAGTTTTTAACATTAATTCTCTCATTTTGTAAAGATTATCTTGAGGGCAAAGGATTGTGCATTTTTCAAAACTATATTCACAGAAGTTCTCAAAGTGCTGGGGTGCCTGGGTGGCTCAGTTGGTTAAGGACCAACTTCGGCTCAGGTCATGATCTCACAGTTTGTGGGTTCAAGCTCCGCATTGGGCTCTTTGCTGTCAGCGCAGATCCTGGAGCTTGCTGTGGATTCTGTCTCCCTTTCTCTCAGCCCCTCCCTGACTTACGTTCTCTGTGTCTCTCAAAAATAAATAAATGTTTTTTAGAAAATTAAAATAAAAGAAGTTCTCAAAGCGCTATTCATAGAATAGGCATGCAATAAATACCTCTTGAAGAAAAAAAAATCAATGTAAAAAGGGAGAAATAGGCTAATGTTGAATATTGATTGTTAAACTATTAGGAGAAAAGTTCATGAAGATATCAAAATTGCATCAACTCTCTTTCAACTCTAGTTCAGAACTTAGAGAAATGCAGTGAACTAATGCCCACAATATGTTCCAAGGACAATGTATGAAAACTTCCTGAAATTATGCACATAAACAAGCTGACAGCTTAATCAGGCTAGGTTTCCACAGACAGATGTAGAATCACAAAGAAAATTTAAAAGGAATCAGGAAAGCTGGAGAAACTGGAAAGAGGACTCTTTAAAGAGAACAGACTCTTGCATATATATATACATATGCAGAGACACAGAAATTTGTATGTATGGAGATGAATAATGGGCGCAGTTACGTGGAAAAGAGGAGAGAGGTTTCACCCTTTCACAGAGGTTAGAAGGATGTAGGGTGTGTGTGTGTGTGTGTGTGTGTGTGTGTGTGTGTGTGTGTGTGCGTGTGTGAGAGAGAGAGAGAAAGAGAGACCTATATATTTCAGAACAAATGTGAGCAAATAGCAGAAAGTTATGAGTGCATCTAGATTAACAATCTGACAGTAAGCCCTATAAATGTGGAAAGCAGACCTCTTTGGGTCAAAACAACAAGGATATAAGAATCGAAAGCAATAGTGCAGATGAGATGGAACCTGCTTCTGAAATGCTCCTTATACTCATAATCTTACTGTTCAAACCTCCAATTGCTGGAACAAAATGAAAGCAATTCAAAATATAAGGAATTTGGTAGCATGGCTGATATGGCGATTCACCCTGATATGCTGCTGGGTTAAATTTGGGAGATATTATTTCCTTTCAATTCAACCTCTTGGCATAACTTATGCTCAGAGTTCTTGCAAGATGTGGTGCATTGAAACAAAAGGATGATAAATGAATCTGTATAACATAACTTTCCAATAAAATCACAAACTAAAAATAATTCCCTAGAAATTTTAATATGGGACCTCTCTGGCAATGTTGACCAGCCCAGAGATTACCTATGTATACAAAGTGATAAATACGTAATGAAATTATGTTGGAGAGATATACCTGAGCTAGCAATCTAGTCACTCTATAGATGGCACAAATTATGATTTTGCAGGTACTGTGTTTGCAGTTGGTACCCTGCAGAGGAAAGAGGCTTTGGATGGTGATAGCCTGGTTGAGAAGGGAGAAGTGTAACATATCCTTATTTAAATACTCCAATGTCATCTCCACAATGAGGCTTCCCCAAACACTCCTGTAGAAAATAGGTGCTCAGCACTCACTCTATCACACAACTTGTCTATGTAGTAATTTATAAAGCTTATTTATTTTTTACATGTTTATTTTCTTTTTCACCTAATGGATATAAGATTATGAGACAGAGGATAGTAACTTTTTGAGAAGTTATGCAGCATAATGATTAAGAGCATAGAATTAAAGGCTAAGCTCTAGAATTTATCCTTGGGCACATTGTTTAAACTCTCTCTGTCTCAGAGTTATTAATAGGATTAATACACTTAAAAATATATAAAAATAAAATGCATATAACAGATACTAATCACTATATAAATGTTACTGTAAACTATCAACTGTCAGCATTCTCTTAATGCCAAGAACATCATACAAATGGATAGTCAAACACAGAAATACAAATCTACACTCTGTACATCCCAATTCCTACTGAAGTGTGAAGTATTTATAATCAGGTGTTCTCTTTTAAATAGCTGAAACTATTCAAAGCACTTGTATATGTCAAATATATGAGCCCAACACTACATTTGGCACCATGGAGACCCCTGTTTCAGTCAGATTCAATGCTTCTCAAACAATGGTCCTCAGAGTACTAGAAGCATCTCCATGTCTGTGGTGTACCAAGTATAGCTGATTGACTAAATTCTGCCTGCATTTATTTGACTATTTTTCAGATATATGTAGTTGTGATTAATGAAATACAAATGCATTTACAGTTACTACTGACTTCAATAATCATTGTTCTATTAGTTTCTCATTATTTTGTTGTTCACTGTTTTGTAGTTCCTTAGTAACTGATTAAAAAAAAAACTAGTGTCTTTTGGGATTGTGAAACGTTTGACATTTAAAAGGGAATCTTATACTTGGAAAGGTTGAGATTCAGAGGTCGAGGCCATGCTGCATCACTAAAATGCCAACCTGCCCTCTCCAGGCTCCCAGGCAAGTAGCAAAGGGCACGGGAGTCAAGGATATACAAAGACTAGAAGTGCTCCTGCAACGCCTTCTCTTCTAAAGGGCTCTGGGCATCTTTGCCTGAGTGTGTCTACATTTGTGAATTCTGTTTCAGCAAAAAGGTCAAGCCTTTGGTCAGGAATGGTTTAAACCGTTAGGGAAGAAAACTTTCTTCTTTTTTAATATAGATAAATTGAGACTGAGAGAAGGTAGTTTACCATTAAATTTGTACAATTACAGTGTTTCACAATTTCAGTAGTGGCTTTCTAAATATTTACTTTCATTGAGAGGCTCTTCAAGTAGGTGTAAAATAATCGCAACTTCACCCATTTATCATTCACTCTCACTATAGCCACATTCCAACATCCATGCAATGAATATAGATGCCTGTAGGCCGCAAGAGATCCTGGAGGTCAAATGGCAAACATGGGACACATACTAAAGTCACTGTGGAACTTCTGTATCAGAGGATGGTGCGGTCGCCCTACTATACTCCAGTTTTCTGTACATTTCTAAATAAAGAATAACTATCCAGAAAACATAAGCTCTGTGTTATCCTCTTTTTGTCTATGAGCATAATAATAAAAGACAATGTAGCAGCCCTTCAGTTATCTGCACCAGGATCAGTGATGGAGCTACAATGTGAGCAGAAACAATGTTAGGGATTCATGAAATTCCATTTCATTTTTCTGCTCCTGAAAGTACAAGAACATCCCATTTCCAAATTGCCCTTGTTATTGGGTTAGGGCTATGTAATTAGTCTGTCTAGTTGGAAAGTGACTAGAATTTACCTGTAGTCTGACGAAGAGTGGGTATATGGCCCCTGCCCACTCTCTTTTCTTGAAGCCACTTAAGACCTCCTGCCACATTAAGTCATTGTTATGTTATGTCCCAGTTTTTCACACAGTATATACTTACCTGACCCAACTAATACACGGTACGTTCTAAAAAAGTCACTTTTTAAGGGCACCTGGGTGCCTCAGTCAGCTAAGTGTCTGACTCTTGATTTTGGCTCAGGTCATGATCTATCTCACAGTTGGGGGGATAAAGCCCCACATCGGGCTCTGTGCTGATGACATAGAACCTGGTTGGG
The DNA here is from genome assembly GCF_006229205.1 of Suricata suricatta. Classification (NCBI taxonomy): domain Eukaryota; kingdom Metazoa; phylum Chordata; class Mammalia; order Carnivora; family Herpestidae; genus Suricata; species Suricata suricatta. The sequence goes on from NC_043704.1 coordinate 54,132,341, forward strand.
ATTTTCTCTCTCCCTCACCTTTGCCCCTCACCCTTCTCAAATTAAATAAAAAACATTTTTTAAAAATCTTAAACAAGTTAATTTTCCAGATAAACTGAAGACTAGACATTAAAAGTGCCTTGACTTTGGTAAACCTGGTTTTAAATACTAAGCTCGTATCTTGTGATTGAGATCTTTGGAATGGTAAATGACTTTTGAGTCTCAGTCTGCCTTTTTTCTATAAAATGTAGAGCCTCTCACATGCTATGTAAGATTATGACACAAGCTATGTTAGGTAACTAAATAAATGTGTGTGTGTGTGCACACGCACGTGAGCACAGGCACACCTTTACACTGCTCCAGGTACATATGGCAGCTCAGCAAATTTCTTTTTTTATGTGTATTTATTTTTGAGAGAAAGCACATGAGCAGGGGAGGAGCAGAGAGAGTAGACGACAGAGGATCTGAAAAGGGCTCTGTGCTGACAGCAAAGAGGCTGAACCCAGGCCGCGAACTCACAAACCATGAGATCATGCATGACCTGAGTCAAAGACGCTGAACCAAATGAAGCACCCAGATGCCCGTGAATTTGTATTCCTACTACCTATTTATAATAAGTTTCCAGAATAAAAGGGACCTAAAATGATACCTAATCCAAACCCTTATTTTACGGCTGGACAAAGTGAGGAAGATAGAAGTAAATGGCACTGTCTATAATGACATGCTCTTCTTTCCATCATACCATCTGCTATTGAATTATATAAAATTAAAAAGTGTTTTAAAAGTTAATAATATACTCTCCTTTATGTTATAAACCATAGCACCAAAGTGTGGAATTTAAAGAGTTATTGAACTACAAGTTTCATATTAAAATAGCACCTCAGTCTTGCCCAACTGCACTGAAATTAGGGGCACAGAAGTTTCAAGCAGTGTCAAGGATGGTGACAATAAAGCAGTGTTCTTTCATCTATGCAAAGCCAACTGGCTTGTGTATCAATTGCCTACAACGGTGGCTCCATTTGTGAATACTCAAGTAAATTATATGTGTGAGTAATGCGACATGGAGGTTAAGACCACCAGTGCAGACACTTTCCTCTGAATTCCAGTTCCATGCTTTCAACTCTAGGGCACAAGACAGTTCCATCCCTGGTTAGCTCTAGGGCCCTCATTCTCCGTTTCCTCCTCTATGGAACTTGGACAAGAGTATCTGCTACATAGAATTTCTCTGAGTAAAGAGTTAATGTTTGTAAAACCATTTAGCACAGTGTCTGACAACTGTTAAGCACCCACTAACGATAATTATCATGATGTGCAGAAAATCCATTCCTCTCACTATAATCATACAAGGGATATATCTGGGTATAAATATTCATGTCCACATATATATTATGAATGAAAACATGTTACATCTGTTAAATAATTTATTTTTGTACCTCTTTGGAACTGTTGTTGTAATTGAGTTATGACATAGAATTTCACAGTTGTAAAACATGAATGAGATCTGATATTATGGAATATAGACTGAAAGACTGAAATTTGTATAAACCGAATTTTCAAGATATTTACCATGTTAATATAGCCTCTTAAAGCAAAACATTCTAAAATTTTTCTCTGCCTTCTTAAGTACAATATAGTCAATTTTCACATTTTATTAATTACTTACAATTATCACTATAACATCCATCAGCTATACATCCCATTGTGTTACTGACGTGGGATACAGAAAGTGAGTAGTACACTACTCAGACACTTGCTTTCTGTATAAAGTAGATGATTAGCTTGCTTTTTGCTCGTTTGCATTTTTCTTATGAAATGAAGTGAGTAATGTTGAGCCATCTATTCTTCAGGGCAATAGAACAACCACTAACTTTTTGAAGAATAAATTAATAAATTAAAGACTGAAGTAACCAGCCCTGAACTGTTTTACTTGCCCTCCAGAAAATTATCTCCTTTGCTTGTGCTTCCAGGATCTTTTGAATTGTCAGCACCATTCAAAACATTTCTTATGATTTCACCACGGATGTCATTTCTTATCATCTCTATTGCTTCTCATTCTGCCCCCTCCATGCCTGAACCAAATGAACAAACTCGACTGTATAATTTTGAATTAGGTCTGGAATAAATCTCAGCCCTACAACAGGTGTGAGTTCCAAAATGCTTTTTTGCCTGCTGAGCTTATTTCTTTCTCCACCCCAACTTTCTAAGTGCCTTCCATGAAAAGGGGAAACTGTCTCCAGTCCTGACTTACACCCAGTTTTTCTGATTAGGATTGTATCTGGCTCCTCAGCCTGAATAATCACAACATAGTTCTAAAACAAGCCTGATTCCCTTAGGAGTTGGACCCTCCATCCCTCTGCCAACAGTGGGCTGGATTCCTGCTTTCACTCAGACGGACTCACACACTCCAGAAAACACAGGATTCCAGTCCACCTGTCTCTGATAACATTTCTGGGAGGAAACTCAGGCCACCAGGCCCCCACCATCTGATCTGAATCCTGGGGTAGTAATTCAAGCCCACATGAAGAACAAATCTGCTACATCAGCTTAGATCCTGAGTCAGCCATCATCCATTTGGCAAACCCTCCAGCTGAGGAGGCTTCCCTAGTCTGGCACTGTCTGCTCCTAACGTATTTTTTTCTTGCTGCAGGCCAGACAACTGAAGACTAATCGTGTCACATGATCTGCCCCACTAACTTTATTATGATAAACAATAAATTTATCGTAATTTTGCAGCCTAATACTCTCTTCTTTCTTTCTGGCATCTCTCACTGATACACTGTCAGTGAAAAATGCCCTCAGATGTACTTGGCATTATCCTACGATACTTGGGGTCATTTCTAATGCCTCATCTCCAATATAATATAAGATAACCTATAGTGATGAGACTGAGTTAAACAATAACATTTTTACAGTTTATGCTGTATAAAGTATGTTTGTGACACATTGCACTAGTTTACTTGGTTTACTTAGTTTACAAAATACCACAGATGAGTGGCTTACACAACAGGATGTATTTTCTCACAGTTTTGGAGGCTGGACATCTAAAATCAAGATGTTGACAGGTTTGGATTTTCCTGGGGCTCTCTCCTGGCTTGCACGTGGCTGCCTTCTTGGTATGTCCTCAAACGGCCTTTTCTCTGTGCAGGCACATCCCTGATGTCTCTTGGTGTGACCAAACCTCCTCTTATAAGGACACCAGTCAGACTGAATTAGGGCCCACTCTAATGGCCTTATTTTAAATTAACTGCCTTGTTAAAGCAATATCTACAAATGCAGTCTCATTCTGAGGTTCTGGAGGTTTGGGATTCAATGTATGGATTTGGGGGAAAGGAGGAACAATTCAGCACATAACACACATAGAAAAATATCTTCTTCACAAGGTGTCCTCAGAATACTGCCTAGAAGAGTAAGTCATCAATAGTAGACCTCTATTAGAGTTTAAGTGGCTGAAAAACCATTTCATACTTTTAATCTTGACCTCACTAGAAATTGGTAAAATAATATTGACAGGCAAAATGAGTATAACTTTACATCACATCAAATATGACTTCCTGAAATGGACTGGACAATAGTGAAAACAGTTATTGTACCTCAATAAACCTATGGTTTCTAAATTATCTTTAAATGATGCTTCTGAAAGGAATATCTTGATCTCTCTGTGCTCTCGTATGTTTTTGTTTATACTACAATGAATTATATTCCTTTAAGTATCTTAAGAAACATTTCAAAATGCCAGATGTTTTATGCTACGCCGGCTATGCAGATCATTTTTCACTGATGAAATGATCAGGAAATAATCAGTATTCAAGAATGAATTCTGTGAAAAGATCCATTTTTATTCTATGTTTTTTATGGGTTGATTTTTCTCCCCACTAGCTATGCCATCTAGCAATGCCAAAGGTTCTCATGGCTGAATTTAATCATTTCAACTAGAGCAGAGGCTAGTCTTGGATACGGGAGATTTTTACAATCCAGCCCTGCCTAGCTGTTGCCACTGCTGAGCAGCCTGTCATGCGACCCACCTGGCACAGAAGTGGGGGCCAAGAGAGTTTTCTTGGGGACCAAGAAAGTGGAGAGTCCTCACGGCTGGTTCTTTTCTCCCACCTGTTCCTCAAGCTCGCTCTGTGTGTTCCTCTCCCCACTCCTGGTCTCTCCCATCCCCATTGCTCCTCTGTTTCAGCTCTTCCCATGCTCAGGCTGCCATGTATGTGTTCATAGTAGAACTCTGCACACTGGTGGAAGTGTGTCTGTAGGACAGATTCTTTGCACTAACTGGAGGGGGCTGTTAAGTACGTTCTCCATGAGTGAAGAAGTGATATGGAGACACTAAGAAAACACTTAGCTTTCCCCTCAGTGTTGACAAGCACTGATTTCTATTGAATTCTGTGTTAAAAGTATTTGTAGCTGTCAGCAGAGTGAGAAGCAGAAGAGAGTCCAGAGAGGAACTAAAAAAAAAAAAAAAGAAAGAAAGAAAGAAAGAAAGATAGAAAATAGAGAAAAGAGGGAGAGATACCTGGAAGTTTTTCAGGCAGATGAGAGGAACAGTTGGTAGGGAGGAAAAGATTTAAACTATGCCCAAGCACAATGGTGTTCACTTTCAAAATTAAAATTGTCTGCTGATTGTGGCTGAAAACCCACAACTCTTTTTTTTAATCTTATTTTCACTATCCTAGTCTTCTCAAGCTGACATAATTACCTTTTGGGGTTTCATCAGCACTTGGCAAAATTACAGCATCTCCATTTCAAAAATGTTCATTTCCAGAAAGGAATCTAAAGCCTCATATTTTTTTTAACACATGGCAGGTGGTTAGCTGTTAAGAACTAACTTCTTACCTAAAGAGTGACATAATTAGTCCAAGTATGTTGCATTCTCATGGCTGGATGTCCTGTTTACTGATTCAAAAAAATCAGGATTCATTTAATAATGAACTAACATTTTAAATATTATTTATTCATAATTCTAGCCTCTTGCCAAATCTACTTAAGCTTCCCTTTCACAAAATAGCCATCTGTTGCTCTCACTAGATTTCGCCCTGCAGCAGGTCACAGTCCATGTGAGGACAGACACTGGAGAAAAGACAAAGGAAAAATATCAAAACAGATATGCTGTATCTTTCTTGAAAGTGGTTTCTGATTTCATGTTCACACACGGAACTAAAGATTGTGGCTGACTATGTTGTGGGAAGTGTAAAGCTGAGTGAAGCAGGAGGCTCCTTGATCTCAGTGACACTGGTGGGTGGAGAAAGGGTCACCATGTCCTCAGAGGAACAGGTGGTCTTCAGATCGTAGATTCAGAAGTTTAATTTTATCAACTCAGTCAGGGAGATCAGGCATCGGCAAAGGAGACAAACATAACCAAATTCTGAATAGATTGACTTATAAACCTGGTGCCAACTGGTTAATTTACAATGAGAAACATACTTTTGGATGAAAGAATAATCTTCTCCAGAATGAAGATAATTTAAAAAAAAGAATTGCTTACCAAAATACAACTGAGCATGTATTCAACAAATGAGGTTCATGTAATAAAAACAGTAACACCTGCTCATTGTACTGTTTATTATCCTCTACACCAGCGGTGGCAAGTTTCTTCCTGTGAAGGTCCCTGAAGGAACTATTTCCAGCAACAGGAGCGCAGACTCTGCCACATATATTCAACTCTGTCTTCGCAGCATGAACTGGCCATGGAGGAGGGACTAAGCAAATGGGCAAGGCTGCTTCCCAGTGACACTTCGTGCACAAAACTCAGCAGGCTGGGCGTGTCCCCATGCTCCACTACAAGTCACGTGAACGCTCGCTCATCTATGAGAGTCATCAGGACTCCCTGAGGTCAGTGTTACCATTTTAGGGATGAAGAAACTGAGGTTCACAGAAATTAATGGACTTGCTGGAGGTGACCCAGGTAAACAATGCTAATGAATTTGCCAAACCAGGACTTCCTGTTTCAAGTCTGATTCTACTATGTCAAAGCTGGGAAGGCCGGAGGGTAGTTCACTGAGGCAACAGTAAAGTCTTATTAATTGTTCTTAATTCAAGATATTTTTTTCTAATCTCAAGGTTGTGTCAGATGAGAGTATTATCATTTTCCCCAAAGAAAGGAAGAGAAATGCCAACACTTTAATTCCCCAACTGTTATTTTTCCAAAACTTATGTATTCATACTAACAGCAGGGTTGCAACATTAACTCACAATATGATTCAGCTACCCAATACAATTCTCTTAAACTGCATTTATCTTTTTTACAACCTCTAACTATACTGGGTTGAAAGGTATTTTTTCAACTAGTCAGTAAAAATATGTCTACCTCTTCTGGTTTCAACAATCCATATTCAGTCTTTTCAAAGTTAAACTCTCTATTGGGGCTTTTTAAACTTATTTTTACTTTCTTTGGCTTTTCCACATATTTCAGTCTTTTTAGGTAAATGTTCAGTCTTTCAGACTTCACCCTTTACTCTTCTCAAGTTTATACAGGTGTGTAAGGAAAACTGACTTTGTCTTCAACAGACACAGACACATGAGAGACTAATGAAGAGATGGATTATTTCTCAGATCCATGAGGTGTCCCCTGGATCTCTATGGTCTCTTGTGTAGAATATATGGACCAGTCTGCTTCCCAGATTGGTGACTGTTGATGAACAGCTGGCCCCACCAGGCTTTTGAGGTGATATGCTGGCACCTCTGCTAGAACCTTTAGCACCACTGCTTACATTTTCAAAGTCCTCACCTATTGTGGCACTTTGTCTTGACCTCAGACCCATGCCATTTCAACATTTTTTCATCATGGCACTAGGATCCCAGCATTCCCTGCAAACCATCTATCTAGCTGCCTTATGACAAGAACATGCATAAGCACCACATGCTGTGTTGGAAATATCTGAGCACTAGACTCCCTGCTGAGGCTTGAAGACTTCCATCCAGTACACCCAGGGAAGTGTGACCAACCTGGACGAACTCAGCCTTCTCACATCCATGTGAATATATCCAACATCAGTTTCCTTCTTTCAAAAGTAGGCAAATAATAACAGCTGATTAGGCTGATCAACTGAACCCTTCCTCTGTTCTTTCCCCTGCCCTGCTCTCCCTACCAACTACCAAGACTGAAAGCAGCAGTTTACCTACCCTCCCCATCCCTGCTTGATAAGGACCCCCTGAAAGTGGAATTCTACAACCAATTTTTTAAGCCTCACTTGCCTCTTGAGGAGATAATACAAAAATAAAAAGTAAATTGAAAAAAAAAACAGAAAATCCTCTTGTTTTAACAAAGTCTGGCTTTCTAGACTATTGTCTTCTGTAAATTTCTACTTGTATAGTATCAGAAGCTAAATATTAACTCACTTTCTTTTTGATTTCTCCTTCTGGCATTCTTAATCCCTCCCTATAGTAGATATATTCCTAAAACTGAATAGGAAATTAAATGTAGATACAACCACACACGTATGTACATGCATTTAAAAAATATAAATTCTATTACACACTCACCATTACAGTACCTCTCACTAGATTAATGTTATTTTCATAATATTAAATTCTCATATTCCTAAAACATTTTTAATGTTCATACTTCAAGTTGTTTGCTTCCTGATGACCTCCCCCCACAAGAATAAATCTGCAAGTCATTTCCAAAAAGAGAGTTGCATTGCAGAAAATAAGTCTTTTCCTACTTCATGGATTCTTTCAACAGCACTAACAGAGAACTTCATACTTTCACCTCTTTAACAGATTATGTTTGAATTCTAGCCTTTACTCCATAGACTTCTGCAAATAGATTAAGGGGCAGGGTAGCATGAGTGGAAACTATTATGTAAGATGGGCAAGGTATCATAGTAAGAAGCGCCTTTGGAATCTTTAAATGCCCATGCCCTAGATCAGAATTCAGGCCACTGAATTAACATGTGGCACTTCTCTAAAACCAAAAAACATCAAATTTTCAGATCTCTGAGTGACAACAGGTCATCTTATCTCCTTAACTTTCTATAGTCAAAACCAAAATAATTTCCTCCTGCTATCAGAATCATAACAACCATCTATTTTGATCCATTCTACCTCTGACTTTAATGTGCAAAAAGTTTATTTTGTAATTTTAAATTTCAAAGCTGTTTTCTGAAAGCATGTTAGTTTATACTATTATCACTTTATTAAATTAATAAATCAAATAGTATCTCTGCATATAAGTGAGAAATCACATATGCTTTATGATATATCCAGAATACTACAAAGAACTGTAATTAGACACCAGTTTTCTAAGTTTTGGACCAGCTCACTAACATCATCTCAAAATTATTCATCTTCTTACATTTCTTCCAAAAGTTTTGGTTTACCACCTAAACAAATTACTACAAAAAGCTATTCAGTCTGTTCTTATTTTTCTCTTTCCAAGTCCAATTTCAAATGCTAATTACAGTGATAAAACTGTTACCTGATAGGCATTTTGTAATTTTATTGTTAAGTTTTCTTTGGGGAGTCCTGTGACTGTGTTACATTCAAATCTGCATTAAGAGTCAAGTGGTAATGAGAGGTTAGGCTTATATTTCTATAATAATAGAAATTATTATAGTAATAGAAATATTATAGTAAAGTTTTCTCTATAGCTCATTTTTCTGACCCTTTACTCATTTTTGTGATATTTGAGCCTTTCCAACATTCCTATTCATTAGATGAACTGAACAGTCTGATAATGTTTTAAATATTGCTTCATATTTTGCCCAAATATGCCAACTAATCCAATTTATTTTTCCATTATTATTCTTTTCCTGCTTGCTCTTGTTAGACTGTCCAATAATTTCTACACTACACTCATTAGATTTATTTAAATATAAACTTTATTATAAACTCTTATCTCACAACACGTTAATTCCTGACCTTACATCTGTACTATATATTGAAAATATGCCAACTATTTTTAAATTCTGGAAGCAAAAGATACCAGCATTACATTTAAGCTATCAATGATAAAGTTGTTTCTGTGGAGAATTCATGTTGCAACACACAATTGACTCTATATGTAGTGACATATCAAATATACTGTTTTTAAGACAATTAAGTGTCCCCTGGTCATGAGGGAAACAGAAATATATTGTTACCAAGTGTTACTGGGTAGTAAGACTACCTCTTTAAAGGTCAAGAAGAGCATTAATTTCTTGGGAGTGAACAGTGTAACTACACAAAAAGGAATTCTACTTTCTGGGGAAGCCTAACCACTTTTAGACCCTGCTCTTTGTAATGAGACACTAAAAACTCTAATCTGAACCTTACTCCATTCCATATACGTTTTCAAGGGATGGAACTTACTAGGTGAGGTAGGACCTTCCTTCTTCCCCTTTTCTTCTAAGAAAGCGCTCTTCTGTGCTTTACACAGCAGTGCATCCTTTCTGTCCTATTATCTTAGACTAATCAAGTAGATAAAACTCTCATTCTCTTAATGAACAATGAGTAAAGATTTACTTAAATTACATGAATATCTGTATTCATGTTTTCTATGAAAGGAGAACTGGAGCGCATCTTTTCCATCACTAAAATACCAATATTTAGGCGCAGATCTGGCTGTGTGATATCTACACGCATGTTTGTTACATGCTTCGCATAGTGATGCTAGTCACGTGCAAAAAAAGGCTCCTAGAATTTTTTAAAGAATAATTTTATGGATTCATATATATGTATATATGTGCTATGTTTCTTTTAATAAAACAAGATGTTTTTATTCATATCATTCTCAACATTCTCATTTAAAAATCTCTCCTATCTCTCCTGTGGCGATATGATTTTATGAGCAGCAAAGGTCTTTCTGTTTTTCACATTTGCTCACTGATTCAAACACCCCCCTTACCCCTGCCCAGTTTCAGTTTTTCTCCACAACAAATTGGTAAGCAAATAAGAAACAACCTCTTCCTAGTAATATAAGGATTGAGGTGATGAAGATTAAATATAGCAACACATACAAACTGTTGCCTCAGAGTAGATTTATTAAAAATGCCTACCGGGCATTCCCAATGCTCAATAAACATCAGATGCCTTTCTTCTACTTCTCTTTTTGTTCCAGCTACAAAAGGAAATGCCATCTATTCTACAACTACCTCATTAAGGTAAAATGAGATTCTCTCTTTAAACAAAGCCCTTTTCTACCCTAAAAAGTAAACAAAGTTACAGGGTTGTGTTAAACACAAGCAACAGTTGTAGAGGTGATGGAGAGCTGAAGTCAGTTCAATAAATCATGAAAGAATACAAAGTTTAACAAAGAAGAGTTTAATTGGAAACTGTAGAACCTCCATCTGCTCTAACATCTTTTATTGAGTCCCAATTATTATTGCCTAAAGCAGATAAGCTTTAGACTAATCTGAATGAAGTGAGGTGTGACATTAATTGTTACATTTGAACTCTTACCAGATTAGACTTTGTGCAGCTACACACATGCTTTCAGGTTCCTTTTTTTGTTTTTTTCCTATTTTCTGGAGAGTATTCTATCTAGGATGTGTTAATGTGCTATTAAAGAATAAATTCTGCTCAGAATAAGATGTTCCCTGGGACTTTGTTTCATGTGAAAGAAAGGGATGCAGCTCTAGCAGCCTAGTGCATAGCCAGAAGCAGTTCGTGCTTCCCTTCCCATGTGCAGGGCCACGCCAATCTACACATAAATTATAGACCTAAAATGACTGTCTTTGCCAGGAAGAAGAAGAAAAAAAATATCTTTGGAAGAACTTATCTCTAAGTAGAAAAGGAAATTCAGGGACAGGAAAAAATTAACTAACATTTATAAAGTTAAGAGACCAGGCACAAATTCCACCAGGAGGAACTATTGTTCATACCTAACAGATACACAGGCTCATGGAGGTTAAATGGAAGTCACACAGCTAGCAAGTGGATGAACAGAGATTCAAATTCAATTGGGTTTTTTTTTTCCTTTACTTTCAAACACAGTTCACTCTACTGCTCCTCCATGTTTTATGAGCAACAGGATCAAAGGACTGTTGCTAGGATCAAGGTAATAATATAGATGAAATGTGCTTTGGAGGTGCCTAGCAGGCATATGGACACTTACTGATTCAGGTTCTTGATTAGTAAAATGGAATGTTATGAAAATAAAATCAGAAGAAGTTCTAAGAACATTTTAGAAAGTTAAAATGTTATAATGTATTTTGGTTCCATTTATTTTTATTTCTAGCAAAGAAGCAAAGAATCAGACAGTCACATGCCTAGAAACTTTCCTTCTTTCCATCTTTACCCTTCCCCCATAATCATCCTCTCCTTCTATAACGTATTCTCATGTATGCAAACTTGAAGAGGGTGAAGTCCCTAAAAAAAATTTAAGAAAATAAAAAGAGAAGGTGAAGAGTAGAGTGTTTACTTCAGGGAGAAATGAATTTGTGTTTCATATCTTAGCTCAGTGCTCTCAGAGTTCTTTCATGGTTACAATAATATCATTACTTATTTGATTTATAAGCTTGTTAAGGGCAGAGATGGTATCTTATGATTCTTGGTATTCCCAGCACCTAGCACAGCATAGGAAATTTAGTAAATGTTTACTCTTGATAGAAACCACACGTGTACATACATCGTGAATTCCTTCTCTGTAAGAATTTTGTTGTACCCGCCCTGAGATAACTGAGACAACTATGGCGAGCTTCAAAAAGCAGGTTAGTTCTAAATTTTAAAAGAGGAAACCAAAAGAATTATAAATTCTAATTAAGAAGCCAGTAGTTAGAGAGAGGCCAGATAATTATGGTGTCAACAAAAACAAAGGATTTTTTTTATTTTAGGAAGAAAATAGTGTCAAATTCTACAACGAGGTCATATATCATATATAGAAAGAGTATTCAATAGCTTAAGTAACAAAAAGAACACTGGTAAGCTTCTCAAAAGCAATACATTGATTCAGTCTTCTAATATGGCTGTAGTTTTATTTACTGAAATAAGTTCTAAAATGTCTAAATCATCTCACATCTGGTTCACCTGGAAAAACAAGTCGCCATACTGAATGAATACACTCATACAAACTGAGCACTCACTAGCACTGTACTGGCCACTGGGGATAAAAAGTAGATAAGTATCATGGATTTTTCAGGGCACCATTCATCTACTTTAGCACTCTATTTTTTTTTAATGTTTATTTTTATTTTTGAGAGGGAGACTGAGCATGAGCAGGAGAAGAGCATAGAGAGGGAGCACAGAATCCAAAGCAGGTTCCAAGCTCTGAACTCTCAGCACAGAGCCCCATGTGGGGCACCAACTCACAAACCCTGAGATCATGACCTGAGCTGAAGTTGGACATTCAATGGACTGAGTCACCCAGGTGCCCTAACCACTCTATTCTTTTTTACTAGTGAGAGAGACAGACAGACAGACAGAGAGCAAGTGGCGGAGGGGCCAGGAGAGATGAGAGTGAGAGGAGGGGGAGGGAGAGATTGAGAATCTTAAACGGGTTCCATACTCAACCCAATGCGTGCCTGGATCCCATAATTCTGGGATCATGACCTGAGCCAAAATCAAGAGTCAGACATTCAACCAAACTCAAACATTTATGAGATTTAAGGGGAATTAACTCAATCTAATTAAAGCTGTGGCCCAGCCTCAATTCAACACAGTATGCCGAAGACTGAGTGGCCAGTCCCTTATCCTAATAACATACAGAAGAAAGGGATTCTGTCCTCTGGATGACACAATAATCTGATACTTCAAACTGCACCACTTTATACACGATACCTAGAATGAAACGATTTATAATAAAAGGTAAGAAATTCAAGTAGACGTAACAAAGAAATGATGGTCAAAAAGAATATACATAGTACAATATAGATTTATACCAAAGTCATATTGATGTAAAATGTAAATGGAAAAAAACATTCCGATTAATAGGCATTGTTAAACTGGATTAAAATATCAAGAAGAAATGGAATTCTGCTTATAAGACATGCTTTAAATTTACAGATACAAACATTAAAAAGAAGGGAAAAGATAGCAAATAGTAAAATGAAAACTGAAGTAGCCATAATAACATACTAAATGGATATCAACACAAGAGATATTACCATAGAAAAATTGGTCATTTTGTAACAATAAAAGTCCATTTATCAAAAAAAAAAGTAAATCTAAAGACGTATACACCTAATAGCACAACTTCCAAGTACATGAAGCATCAATTGATAGTATAAAGACATACTCTTGCTGATAGACAGAGCAAGGGTTCCACTGAACCACAAGTTACAGCTGCTGCTAGGCACTGTGTGTTCCTTATGTCCAAGGACCGGCAGACAAGAAGAGGAGTTACCATATCATTTAGGGTATTTAACACAAGTAATAGGAAGAGTAAAATGGTTCTGAACAATGAGGAGATGAAAGAATACATGTGGAACCCAGGTGATCCCCTTGGATGCCAACTGGTTCTCTTTTGCTCACTGTAGCTATAAATGAACATTTACAGCAACCCAGGCCTGAAAAGTAGTATTAGCAGTTCAGGTCTGAAAGGAACTTTTGGGTCACACCATCAGGTAAGCTACTGAGATCTAGCAAGTAAGTACAGAGGATGAAGGGAACTTGGAAGGGAGAGTAGAGATGGGAAAGGACGAGTACAGTTTTAGCTCCAATATCAACTGAAGCTATTAGAGCTATCATTTATTCCACTGACTCTTTTCTTCCAAGTTTCCCCTCAGGAAGACAAGGCCCATAGGCTTAATAGGTATCTTGGAGAATCCGATCTCTGAATTTCTGTAGAGAAGGAGATCTGTGTGATGAGAGGTATAATCTATAGCAGCCAAGGAAATGCACCTCTTAAGTCTCCTAATATAGGGATTGGCCTTGTCAAAACACTCATAAAACTGCACTGCACCTAAGACTTTTCTTTCTTCCTTCTTTCCTTCTATCCTTCATAGAGGTCAGGCATGAATCACAATCAGATGCTTTTCCAGCCTCCCCCAGCTCCCTCATTTTTTTCCTCACAAGAGGATCCCCCAATAAGCATAATTTTGCCAATGTTTTTACCAATAGTAACTATGTTTTCCAATATCAACTAAACCATAATTTTCAAAATCTTTGAGTACTGTAATAACTCTGACTAATATTAAATTGACTTAATAAATGAGTAATTACTGGATATCTAGACTTCTAGGAAGGATTAATCACTGGAAGATTGATTACTGACCATAATTTTATATTTACACACATCAGTTTGGGTCTATTTTATAAATATGTTCATTTCTGGCACTTAAACAAGATTTAAAGGATATGAGTAGCTGTAGAAAGGGTTTCTTTTTATTATTATGCATGAGCTTTGGTGCTGCTAAAAATCTTCTGTATTACAAAATTATCTACCCTCCAGTTTCTCTGAAAATCTAAGGTAAAATCAAAAATATTAAATACCTAATTTTTAAGTGCCAAATATTTCTACTGGACTACAAACTACAGCTACAAGTATTTTAAGGACCACCTAAATAAACCAAGATATACCATGTTAATGGATCAGAAGATTCAATATTTATAGACACAATTTTCTTAAAGTTGATCTATAAAATCTTAAGAGAAAAATGTACTTGTTACCATTTTAATTATTGATTCAAATAAAAAAATAACTATACCTAAATGGCCATTTTATCTTCAGGTTATTTCTGCTTTATTTTAGCAATAGCTGATGGCACTGTTGTAAGATACAGTCCAAAATTTTCATCTTCATCAAAGAAATACATTGTTGGAAGCTCATGGAAAACTCTGTACTAGGTACTCTGCACTACTGATACTTGGTCTGTATTATTTTCTGCAATGCTCAGCCAGGGACAGCCACAAGAAGAGGCAAAGAAGACCATAGAGGGGAAAAAAAGGTTTGTTACATTTCCAAGTCAGGAGATGCAGCACCCTCTGCCAGGCTAAATGAGAAAAACACCATTCTCATCAGGAGGCAGAAGACAGGAGAGAGGGAAAAGCATTGAGCCAGAGTCTTTATTGGAGTTTCCCTGGGAACAGTAAGGCCGTGTACAGTGACCAGTTCAGGATTGACTGGTTTGAGTAATTTTGGTGGTTTTTCATCCAGAGAGTGGTCTCTAGCTGCCTGGTACCAGACCTGGTATGATCAAGGGAGAGTAATATCATCTCCTTGAGTACATTTGTCAGATAGAAGATGCATGATTCTGGATTGGTTAGTTTGCATAAAAGCCATCTGTGTTGAGACCTTTGCAGTCTCTAAGAATTGGCTAGCCTAGGGAGGAGCAGTCTTTCCCAGCCAGAAAGGGTTTTTTTAAGATATTAAAATATCATTATGTGCATATTTACACATATTTATATAAAATTATGTAAAATATAGTATGTAATTATATACAATTTATAACATATATTATGTAGTATATAATGCATATGCTATTATTTTCATCTGTATATACACAATACTTCAAAATATAGATTCTGAATTCAGACTTTCAAAGCTGACACCACTTATACTACATTTAGACAATAACAGAGGACTGAGTTGGATCTCAAGAACTCTTGTCTTGTCAAGAGGCAGATAACTGACTTGAGATTGGATAGAACAGGAATTCATTTTACAGAGATGAATAAATTGAATAGGGGAATTTAAATCTAATTATTTAAAATATTTTGATACAATTTTTAGTGTTTTGTTTTTATGGGCATATCAGAAAAGTTTTCTCTTCTTAAGATACATCTAATTTCAAATTTAATATTTTTTAAAAACTAAAATAAACACATATTTAAATAAAAACATACTTAAATGGCCTTTGATAGTCAATGACTCCCAAGAATGCAGACACTCTTACTGACTAATCTTACAATTCACAGAGATATTATTATTTGTAAAAGTTCACCAAAAATAATTAGACAAATCAATTATGCAACCAAGGACATATTAGCATTATTTCCTTTTAGCTAGGAATAACAAACCCCGTGGTAAGGTGGAAATACTGACTTCGAATGTAGTCAACACTGACAAAGTCCTTCCAAGAGAACTGGCCTTGGACCTTGATCTCAAAGAGGTAAGAAGGTCACTTCCTAGCAGACCAGGAAATATAGCAAAATTTGAGAATTTCTGGCAGGAGTAACTCCTCTAATTCAAAAATATTACAGGTGAAATCTGATGGAAGGAATTTCTTAGATTTGACTTTCTATTCTTGTTGGGAGCTACCTGAACTCACTGGTTGAGGGAAAATTCCTGGTGAGGGTACGGCAAGTTTGCACAGTCTCTTGCCCCCAGACAGCAACCAAAATCTACCCTCTTGAAACTTTCATTTCTGCTTGGGCACCAAACCTCAGAGTGCTTTATTAATTAGTGTCAGGAGCGGACTGTCCCCCTGCCCTGTCCCTGAGGTGTGACTGCACCTGGTCAGGGAACAGATGAGTTGCTGGGAGCCGCGTCGGACTTGCTAGACACAGTCACAGACAAAAAATGGCAGATGTTTACACAGATCCTGCCATGAAGCAACACTGCTATCTCCTTCTACTAGTGGCTTATATTGAGAATGGGACTGCTGTTATTAATTAGGCCTCACAATGTTCCAAATCAGACTGATATTTCCTACACAAATACCTCATGGGAAAAAACATATTCCCACCTCTACAAAGAAGAATTTAGACAGCACTGCAGATGTTTGTCGAAAGGCTCTTCTGATGAGCCTCACAAACCTAAGACATGGATAATAAAGGGGGTTAAAGAACACAAGAGTTACTATTAACTCTGGCCCAGAGAAAAAGAGCCTAACTTAGAGATAAGAAACAAACAAGAGCCGGGCATAAGTTACTGCACATACTTTTGCTAATTGGTGCCACAAATACCTTCCCTTACACCAATATCCATTATGAGGATGGGTAAGAATAATTAAAACTTAAACTCATATGCAAAGGCCAGCACATCTAAGGCCCCTATAATGCTTGCACCTTCAACATCAAATAACAACGTTTACACAAGCAACTTACTAACCAGCACAAATGCATTCTTCTTTTTGTGAGCCAGACAGAATGACTCCTAGCCTACTCTATGCCTGAATCGTAGCATTATTGATATAAACAAATGTGTTTGCTATCTGTTTCTCACTGAGAACACCCTGCTATCTTCTTAGTTGTAAGATTTACTCCTGGTTTACACAAATTTGCATGTTATCTGCTTTTCACTGAGAATATCCTGTTATCCTATTATTTGTAAAAATTAATGACCTCACTGAAATTAGAGTAGTTCTGCAAAAATGCCTCTGTAACACCTGTTTCTGTACACTTTTCAAAGCATCTTATCACTGAGAAATATTTGTAGTAAAAATTCCACTTTTTTGATGTCATGTTAACACAATCTATTAAATAAAGAGACAAAACCCAACAGAGCAGAGATGCCTGCCTGGGGATCAGAAAGAAAGCTGAGGCTATTTGACTCTCTTTTTCCAGCACCGTCCATCCTTCAGGGACCCCTGGACCTGCTGGAGCTGGACTCCAGCCTATCCTCAAGATGGAAAAGAAAATCTTAAAGGATTTAAAAATTTCAATCTAAGAATCTTTATATAAGAATCTTTATATTTCAGGTAGAAGTAATTTTTTTTGTTTTTATAAATTTTATTTATTTTTGAAGGAGAGAGAGAGCATGAGAGGGGGAGGGGCAGAGAGAGAGGGAGACACAGCATCCAAGGCAGGCTCCAGGCTCCCAGCTGTCAGCACAGAGCCCAATGCAGGGTTCAAACCCACAAACCATGAGATTATGACCTGATCCAAGTCAGATGCTCTGACAATTGAGCCACCCAAGTACCCCAGAAGTAAATTCTTTAAATCTAGTAGATTCTCTGTACTGAATGGCTCTAGATTTCCAGAAAAATATTGAATGAGACATATATAATTAGTACTATTCCTGAAACTAAGTAAGAAATCAAACCAAATCTAATGAGACCAGGTATGTGTGTGTGTGTGTGTGTGTGTGTGTGTGTGTGTGTGTGTGTGTGATCAAGAATAAGCTTTTGAGATTATTTATAGTCACAGAGGAGTAGAGGGAGGAATACAATCAGGAAAAAAAAAAGGCCCAAGACTTGGAAACAGACAAGAGAGTGCATCCGTTCAGTGGAGTGCTGGGCATTGCTTTGTGCACTTTTTAATTATCAGATTATACAGGGGCATGCACCTTTCATTAACTTTCTATTGATTGAGCAATTTTAGAACTTGAGTGTGGTAGTGATTAAATTGTAGAATACTGATAGTCATGCAAAGAATTCCTAGCAATAAAATGATCCCTGTTAATAACAGGGCAAATCATTTTTTTTCAGTAGAGAATATAAATCTTTATAACTCAAATTATCAGATGAACCAGTTAAAATTCTTACTGGTTACTTCATCAGTATGTAAAATAAAATCCTTAACATATATGTATTTAAAATATGCTTTAAAATATATAGGCAATCCAAAGATCAGAAGAAAATATTTGTAATATACCTAACAAAAGACATATAGGTAGAATATATAAAGCACTCCTAAAAATCAATAAGAAAAACACCAACCAAGTGGAAAATAGAAGCCAATTAACTTGAAAAGACTTCTCAGCAAAGTCTTTTTGAGACCAATTTCCAGGCCAATAAGCATATTAAAAAATATTAACCATCAGAAAAGGAATTGTGTATTCAAAAAATTACTAAGAAGACTGACAAAAACAAACATTCACAAAAATGTAAGATGAATAAGACTCTCAAAATTTGTGGATGGGAGTACAAAATGGTATAACCGCTTTGGAAAACTTTTTCAGTTTTTTATAAAACATACCCCTTACCCATACCCTAACAATTCCTAGGCATTTGTCCGAGAAGCATAAAAACATGCCCATGAAATGACTTTCACATAAGTTTACATAGCAGCTTTATTCATACTGGCCCAAACTGGAAAGAATCCAAATACCTATGATAACGAATATTGAAATGATAACGAAAAAACAAAAAGTTATGTTCTTAGTCCTCAGCAATTAGAAATTAATTACTTACTTACTTAATTAATTAATTAAATAGCTGTGCTGGCTGGCTCAGCTGGTAGAGTATGCGACTCTTACTCTCAGGGTTGTGAGTTCAAGCCCCACGCTGGGGGTAGATTTTACTTTAAAAAACAAACAAACAAACATACAAAAACTGAGATACTCAAAAACACAAATGAAACTCTCATATTACTTTGAGTAAAAGAAGTGAGACACAAAAAATTACTTACTGCTTCGTTCCATTTATATCATGGTCATAGAAATTATAGTAATGGTTATCTCTGGGGAAGGGGGAATTTATTGGAGAGCAAGAAGGCAAAACTTTCTGGGAAAATAAAAATAGTTTTTATTTTGATCAATGTAAACATTTATCAGAAATGTTCAAATTATTTTCTGTCCTTACACCAAAATCACACTGCCTTGATAATTTGAGAAGCTTTGTGATGAACACTACTGGGTGGTGATGTAAGTCTAACTAAATTCTTCTTCTTCCAGATCATTTTATCTGTTAGTTATTTTACATTCTTTGCATAAGAATGCAAACTTGACAAAAAATTGTTAAGATTTTGATCCATATTGTCCTCAATTTACAAATCAATTTAGGGGAAATTGACATCTTAATGATATAGTCTTGTGATGTCTGAACACAGTATATGACTCTATTTATTATGATCTTTTAAAATCTTTTCTTAAGATGTTTTCTAAGTTCAGGGGAAAGATCTGGCACATCTTTTATTGCATGTATTTTTAAGTATTTGATATTTCATATTATTTTAAACATTTTTTCTAGTATATAGAAATGCAAATAATTTTATATTTACGTTTTACTCAGGAAAACTGACAAGCTGACTTATTAATTATAGTATCTTCCTTTTTTTAATGTTTATTTATTTTTGAGAGAGAGAGAGACATGGCATGAGCAGGGGAGGGGCAGAGAGAGAGGGAGATACACAATCTGAAGCAGGCTCCAGGGTCTGAGCTAGCTGTCAGCACAGAGCCTGATGCGGGGCTCGAACCCACATCTGTGAGATCATGACCTGAGCTGAAGCCAGATGCTCAACCGACTGAGCCACCCAGGAGCCCCTATAGTATCTTCTTAATGAATTTTTTTGGAGTTTTCTATATACATCAATGTGTCAAATAATAACTATTTAAATCTATATTTTCAATATTCACTAAATATTATTATGTAAATATTAATTTCTTCAATTTGCACTATTGTATTTACCAGTATAATGTTGAAAAGAAGTAGCAATAATAGCTATTCTTGTCTCATTTTGGTCTTTAAGAAACAATATTTAACATTTAATATTTAATATAACAAATATTAAATATTTTACTAAGTGCTCTACAAATCTATCAAGTATTTTATTTAAATGTCTTATAGACATTTAATATATTCTTTTCAGACTGAGAAAGTTCCCTTCTATTTCTAACTGACCAAAACTATCTTTCATGAATGTATGTTTAATTTTATCAGATCTTTCTGGATTTCTAATCAGATAATCAAGGATTTTTCCTTGCTTTGGTTAATTTGGTTAATGCAGTGACTGAGGTTTTCAAATGGTACAATGCTTCCTAAGAATAAGCCATAATTATGTTAGCATTTTCTATGTATTACTGAATTCAATTTGTTAGATTTTTTAAATTGTGGTAAAAAAATACTCTTCAAATTTTTAATTATACACTGCAATGGTGTTAACTATAAGCACAATGTTGTACAGCAGATCTCTGGAACTTTATCATCTTGGATGATTGGAACTCAATACCCACTGAACAGAAACTCTCCATTTCCTGCCCCCACCACACCCTGCTCATGTCCCTGGAAAACACCATTCCTCTGTCTGTTTATATGACTTTGACTCTAGATACATCAAATAAGGACAGTCATTAAGTATTTGTATTACTGGCTTATTTCACTCAGCATAATAGCCTCAAGACTCACCAAAATTGTAGCACATGACAGGATTTCTTTCTTTTTATGGCTGAAAAAAATGTTCCATTGTATGACTATACTGCATTTTCTTCACTCATTCATCCATTCAAGGACATTTACATCATTTCCACCTTTTGACTACTGTGAATAATGCTGCAATGAACATGAGAGTGAAAATACCTTCAAATCCTGATTTCAATCATTTTGGATAGAAGTGGGATAGCTGGATAATATGGTAGCTCTATTTTTAGTATTTTTAGGAGGCTTCATATTGTTTTCCATAATGGCTATAACCAATCTGCATTCCCACCAACAATGGACAAGGGTCCCTTTTCTCCACATTCTCTCCAACACTTCTTATCTCTCGTCTTTGATAATAGCCATTCTAATAGTAGTGAGGTAATATTCCGTTGTGGTTTTGTATACATTTTCCTGGTGATTAGTTATGTTGAGCACTTTTTCATGTACTTGTCTATGTGTATGTTTTTTTTGGAGAAATGTCTATTCAAGTCCTTTGCACACTTTTTAATCAGATTTTCATTTTTGGGTTTTGTTTTGTTTTTTGCTATTGAATTGAAGGTGTACTTTAGATTTTTTGGATATGATTAATATCCTTATCAGATTTATAGGTTACAGATACTCTCTCCCATTTCATAGGTTGCCATTTTCCCTCTGTTGATTGTTTCTTTTTCTGTGCATAAGATTTTTGGTTTAATTTAGTCTCATTTATTTACTTCTGCTTTACCAAACCGATATTATGAAGACATTTCTCTATATTTTCTTCTATAAATTTTATGGCTTCAGGTTTTACACTTAAGTCTTCACTCCATTTTGAGTTGATTTTTGCATAGAATGTAAAAAACAAACAAGAATAACGACAAAACAAAAAGGTCCAATTCCGTTCTTTTGCATGTGGATTAGTTTCCCCACTGTGTGTTCTTGACACCTTGTCAAAGACCATTTGATCATTTATGAATAAGTTTATTTCTGAATTCTTTATTCTGTTCTGGCTTATATGTCTATTTATGTTAATATACTGTTCATATGTCTATTTATGTTAATATACTGCTTATATGTCTATTTATGTTAATATACTGTTTGGGTTACAGTAGCCTTATATTTTGAAGTCAAGAAATATGAGACCTTCCTGCTTGGTTCTTTTTTTATCAGCATCATTTTGGCTATATGAGTCTTTTATTGTATTTATTATTCCATATAAATTTGGGGGTTATTTTCTTTATTGCTTCAGAAAACACTATTGGAATTTTGTGAGGGATTCACTGAAATTATACATCACTTTGGATAGCATGGACATTTTAACAATATCAGGTCTTCCAATCCAGGAACAGAATAAAAATGTCTTTTCATCTATTTGTACCTTAAATTTCTTTCATCACTGTTTTTCAGTTTTCAGTGCACAAATCTCTCATCAGCACAAATAAGTTTATTTCTAAGTATTTTATTCTTTTTGATATTATTATAAATAGTATTTTCTTATTTCCTTTTTCCATTGTTCATTGTCAGCATATAGCATTGTAATTGACTTTTGTATGTTGATTTTGAATCCTGTAGTTTGCCAAATTAACAGTTAATTTTTTGTGCCACCATTTCTGCTTTCTATGTATAATTTCATGACATCTGTGAATTTTAAATCTTTCTTTCCAATTTGGGTGACTTTTGTTTCTCTGTCTTGCCTACCTGCTCAGGTTAGTACTGCCAGAACTACATTGAACAGAAGTGGCAAGAGTGAGCCTCCTTGTCTTGTTCTGATCTTAGAGGAAAGGATTTCAGTTTCTCATCATTGAATATGATGTTAGCTGTGGGCTTTTCAATATGTAACCTTAATTATGATGAGATCATTTTCTTCTATTCCTACTTTGTTGAGGGCTTCTATTCTGAAAGGGTGTTGAATTTTGTCAAATGCTTTTTCTGCACTTACCGAGATGATCATGTGATTTTTATTCTTCCTTCAGTTAATGTGACAAAACACATTGATTTTCTTACACTGAACCATCCTTATATCCAGTGTAACCCCACTTGGCCATAGTGTATGATCCTTTTAATGTGCTGTTGATTTCTATTTACTAATATTTGAGTATTTTGCATATATATTCACCAGGAATGTTTGCCTGTAGTTTTCTTTACTTGTAATGTCTTTGTCTGGATGAAACAATAATAAAATTAAGAATCTGTCTTCCCCTTCTATTTTTTGGAAGAGTTTGGGAAGCATTGGCCTTAATTATTTTTTACATCTTTGATAGGAAGTATCTTGCTGGATTTTCTTTGTTAGAAAGTTTTCGTTTACCTATCTTATTAGTTATAGGTCTGTTCAGATTTTCTATTTCTTCATGTTTCAGTCATGGTAGGGCTATATGTTCCTAATAATTTAAGCAGTTCTCCTAGGTTACCTAGTTGATTAGTTTATAATTGTACCTAAGAGTCTCTTTTGATTTTTTTGTATTTCTTAAGTTATCAATTGTAATGTCTCCTCTTTCATTTCTAATTTTAGTCATTTGAGTATATTCTCTTTTTTTCTTGTTAACCTAGCTAAAGATTTCACAATTTTGCGCATCTTTTCAAGAAACCAACTTTTAGTTTGTTTTTTATTTCTATGACTTATGTTATAACTAGAAGTTTGTAACTGTTGACCCCCTTTCCCCATTTCACCAACCACCATCCCTATCTCTTTGGCAACCATGAATCTGTTTGGTGTATCTATGAGCTTCTTTGTTGTTTTACTTTGTTTTGCCTTTTAGATTCCATATAAGCAAGATCACATGGCATTTGTCTTTCCCTGTCTGAGTTCACTTAGCATAATGCTATAAGGTCCATCCATGTTATTGTAAATGGCAAGATTCCATTCATTTTATGAATGGTGTCTCATTGTGTATATATACCACATTTTCTTTATCCATTCATCCACTAATGGACATTTAGGTTGTTTCCATAACTTGTCTATTGTAAATATGCTGTATTAAACATAAGGGAGAATATATCTTTTCAAATTAATATTTTTCTCTTCTTTTTTTTTTAATTTTTATGTTTATTTATTACTGAGACAGAAACAGAACACGAGTGGGGGAGGGGCACTGAGAGAGAGAGACAGAATCTGAAGCAGGCTCCAGGCTCTGAGCTGTCAGCACAGAGCCCAACATGGGCTCAAACCCAGAAACCTTGAGATCATAACCTAAGCCAAAGTCGGACACTTAACTGACTGAGCCACCCAGGTGCCCCTATTTTTCTTTTCTTTGGATGAATACCAAAACTGAAACTGCTAAATCATATGATAGTTCTATGTTTAATTTTTTTAAATTCCAGTATAATTAACATACACTGTTATATTGGATTCATGTGTACAATATAGTGATTAGATAATTTTATACATTACTCTGTGTTCATCATGGTAAGTGTTCTCTTAGTCTCCTTCACCTATTTCATCAATCCCATGACCCTCCTCCCCTCTGGTAACCACCACTTTCTTCTTTATATTTAAGAGTCTGTGTTTTTGTTTATTTCTTTTGTTTCTTAAATTCCACATATGATTGAAATCATGTGGTATTTGTCTTTCTCTGCCTGCTGTATTTCACTTAGCATTATATCTTCTAGGTCCATGCATATTGTTGCAATTGGCAAGATTTCATTCTTTTTTATGGCTGAGTAATCTTCCACTCTGTGTGTGTGTGTGTGTGTGTGTGTCTGTCTGTCTGTCTGTGTGTCTGTCTGTCTGTCTGTCTGTGTGTCCGTCTGTGTGCCTCCAAAAGTCATCTATAGAGCTGCAACAAAAAACTGGGCCCTGGAGGAAGGCATGGATCTGGAGGCTCTGATGGTGGAGGACTACAGGAAGATCTACTTCTACCAGCTGTGGTGTGGTTAGTATCAAATGGATGATGGCATATACCTTCTTTCTGAGGCTTTCATGTTCAACACTAAGCTGTCCAGTCTTGTGAAACACCCATTAAAGAAGCCTGTGGACAAAGATCTATATCCTGAACACTACTAGAAATACTCTGACTACATCAAAGGCAGCATCCTGGATGCCCGTGAGGGATACCAATTTTCCGAATAAAATAAATCTTCCATATCAAGAAGAGCAATGGCAGGCCCAATGAAACAGACATCAAGATCAGACTCAACAAGTTCTACAGGCCAGAAGATACACACAAGTCTACCCTGGCAAGTTACCATGTAGACATCAATCTACTTTAATGGAGCAATGAAGAAGGTGTGATAGATTTAATGGTGGTGGATATAATATTCTTGGGGTTTTCTTTTCATTATTTTGAATATGTCATCCATTGTCTTCTGGCCTGTAAGGTTTCTGCTGAGAAATCTGTTAATTGGATATATCATCCACTCCCTTTCGACCTACAAGTTTTGCTGAGAAAGCTGGTAATAGTCTTGTAGGAGTTCTCTTGTATGTGATGAGTAGCTTTTTTCTTGTTCACAAAATTTTGTTTGATTTTTTGATAATCAAGTGTCTCACTGTGTATTTCTATGAGTTCATCCAAGCTGGGTTATGTTGGGCTGATTAAATCCATAGAGCCACTTTTTTCTCCAGATTTGAGAAGTGTTTGGCCATTATTTCTTTAAATTAGCTTTCTCCTTCTTTCTCTCTCTCTCCTCTCCCTCTGGATCTCTCATAATGCATATGTTGATTCATTTAATGGTGTACTATATGTTCCCTGGGTCTTCTTCACACATTTTCACTTTTCTTTTTGTTCCTCTGACTAGATAATTTCAAACGACCTATATTCAAGTTTGCAGATTATTTCTTCTGCTTGGTAACTCTGATGTTGAACCACCCTCTGTTAATTGTATTCTTCTGCTCCAAAATTTGTTGTTGTTGTTGTTGCTGTTTTGTAATTTCTTTGTCTGTTTATATTCTCAACTTGTGCATAGGTTGTTATCTTGAGCTCATAAAGCATCTTTACAAAAATTATTTTGAATCTTTTGCCAGGTAATTAATTTACCTCTATTCCATTAGGACTAGTTTCTAGAGGTTTACTTTGTTCCTTTGATTGAGTCATGTTTCCCTCTTGTGTGTCTCATAGCTTTATGTTAATATCCAAACATACAGGAAAAAAAAAAAAAAAAAACAGCCCTGTCCCTGTCTTTATAAACTGGCTTTGTGCAGGCAGAGATCCTCACCAATCTGTCCAACTACAGATTCTGGGGACCTCTGAAACCTTTTGGGGAAGCAATTTCTCTGATCTATACATGAAATTTCTCAATTAGGGAAACTTGCTGGTTTCTTTTTCAGGAGCTCATAATTTCTTCCTTCCTCAAGTATGTGTCTATGGCTCTCTGGCTTTATTAGCAGCATGCTGAAGACACTAGGCATGCAAAGTATGCTGGCTTCCTATTAGTACCCTGAGTCAGACAAGACAGATATCAGTCACTTAGGAAGCCCTCTGAAGAGCTAGAACATTGGTACCCATGCTCCAGTCTTCTCTTTCCCTCTAGGGTAGAAGCAGTGAGCCAGAACATTCTCCCCTGGCACTGATCTGTGCTCTCTTGGGGAAGGGGTTGACAGGGGTAAAATGAAATTGCTCTTATCTGTTTCAATTCAACTGTTCTCTGCTTTGTGCTCACCTGGGGTACTGCAACTTCTTAACAACATTCTGAGAATCTCAAGAAGGTATTTTGATTTGTATTATTGCCAAATCAATGTTTCTAAGCAGGGGATGAGAGCACAGACCTCCTGTTCTACCATCTTGCTAACATCTGCTCATATTTTGTTTTGCATTATTCAAGAGTGTACGTAAAATTCAAACATTTTAAAACAGCCAAAGCCTGAAAAAATTTACCACTCAGATTCTTACACTGAATCACTAAATTTTCATTAAAAAACAATTTGGATAAAGTAGGAATGGTTAGGGGGGAAAAAAGGTGAGCAAATAAATTGCCAAATTTCAGGGTCAATTTGAACAAACACTGACTCTAAAAAACAAAACCTGTGATATAAAAACTACATAAAAATAAATAGTGGAAGTAGTTTTACTACATAAATTTGGAGTAGGAAGGGGTAATCAAAATTAAAACTTCCTGAGCTGTGTGTATTATACTGATAAAGGATAGAAATACTGATTAAATTAAACTGCCATTTTAGGTCCCCATACCTTTATAGTGATTCAAATATCTTTCTCAGGTCATAATCTCAATAAAAAAGATATCTATTCATTCCCCTTTTGTCTACCCTCTACTCAGAGGTAGACTTAGTAATAAGTTACCAACTACTATTTTATAACTATTGTAACAGGCAAATTTACTACCAGTAAATATGCTTCAATGATTATCTCACTGATTCTTTCTACCAGAAGTTAAATGTTTCCTGCTCATTCATCCTTACCTCCTCTCTTTAAACTTGAATCAAATTTGGTCTCTTTATTTCTAACCAAAGCATTAGTATAATCAGTGATGTGTATCTGAAATACTTGGAAAGGGCTTTGCAAAAATACATATAGTACTGGATTCAACATTCACATTCCAAGAGGTACTTATGCAATAAGACTTAGATGATTCCCAGGCAGGAAAATTTCTCTCTTTCCAAGTCACTCTGACGCACAGCCCATGATCTTCAAATGAAATATTTTTGCATTTTTTCAGGACATCAGGCAGCAAAATATCATTTTATATCAATGCTCTATCATGTGTTGAATCTACTCTGAAAAGAAACTTCCTACAGTAAAATGTTAATAGATGCTTCTTAGCCTATTAGGTATTACCATTATTTTTTTCTTAACTTTACAGCAATATATTTTCTTACAGGATATTGATAAAAATTAATACAGTTGTTCCTGATTCCTTTTTATTTTTTCCTTTTATTCTAATGTGTATATATGTATACTTTATGCTAAAAGTCAAAATATTTACTTTATACACAAGTTTATTTGTGTCTTTCTTCATGTAAATTATATTGTAGCCATTCACCAACATCTTTGCAAAAATCTCACAAGACTCAAATGTTTGTTTTATCATATAGACATACCATAATTTATCTACCAACTCTACAATGTTGAACATTTAATCTTTTTCAATTTTTTTACTAAGATAAATAATGATGTGAAGTTCTTCAGGATAAATCTTTGTACTCTTCCATAATTATTTAGAGAGATTCTCAGGAATGTAATTGGTAAGGGAGAATATTTTAAAGCTCTTCATTCCACATATGTTGTATTAAGGTCTATTATTTATATGAATCTATATTTACTTATGGAGGTACACACTACTGTAGAAACTTTATACTTTTATAGATGATTGTGAAATATGTAGTCTAAGGATAGACCATTTTACTCTTCATAGAGGAGTATGGGCTCCCAGGGAAATAAGAGACTTGAACCTTTTTCCTTCCTTACAACCTACTTGCTTTGTGCCCTATAGCAATTCACTGAACTATTTTGTTGAAAAACTGCCTCAAGGTTCTACAGAGAAAGGACAAACAAGAGAGTAACACTCACATTCTTTTGAAGATTGGACTGGGTGCCATAAAATTCAAGAAGACAAAATGAAGAGTTGAATTTAGCACACAAGAGCAAACAAGGGACTATATTGCTTTAGGGGTGAAAATGTAAAGAATTACATTCAACATATCTGTAGAAGTTTCCAGAGATTGAAATAACTTGTTACCTTTCATAAATAGGCACTTATCTTTCTGTTTATAAACACCTAGTTTCTCACTTAGCAAAGCAAATTATAAAGTTAATGCTGATCCATAATTATTTCTTATCCACTTTTTACTTAAGACTTCAAGTTACTGATCTTCCCCTATTCTTTTCTCAAATCCTCATTTAGAATTAATAAAGAAAATAGTTTAATTGTTTTCAAAACACCAATACAAAATCTCGAACTGATGCCGATTTGGTAGGACAGAGGAGCCTATTTGAAATAAAACATCTGTTGAGGTTTTAAACTTTGTACAATAGTTTGATAATTTCTAGGAATAATTCATTCTAAAAATGTTTCTGGGCATTTTGTAAGCGTCTGGCACTGTGTCAGACAATAAAGATTCAGAAAACAATGAGACAAATGATCTCTCTTCAAAGGGTTCAGAGCATACTGTGAGAAATAAACATGTATACAAATAATTACAGTGCAGTGGGAAAGTGCTACTAGACTTAAGGAGCAAATAAACACAAATTGAGCCTATGCTTAAGGATAGAAAAACTTCTCAGCAAAAGTAACTTTTGAACAGACAAAAAAAAAAAAAAAAAAGAATAAGCCTTCACAGCAATAAAAAAGAAGAAGTACCTTAAAAGCATGAAGAACAGCATGTTGCATTAAGGGAACACAGAAATGGAGCACCTGGGTCTCTCAGTCAGCTAGGTGTCCAACTTTGGCTCAAGTTATCATCTTGCGGTTCATTGGATTGAGCCTCGCATCTGGCTCTGTGCGGACAGCTCAGAGCCTGAAGCCTGCTTCAAATTCTGTGTCTCCCTCTCTCTCTCTCTCTGCCCCTACCCCACTCATGCTCTGTCTCTATCTCTCAAAAATGAATAAATGTTAAAAAATTAAAAAATAAATAAAAGAACAGAATTATAGAACTTGGATTATACTATGAATGGTCAGAAAGTCTCACATTATGTAAGAAGTCTCTATTAAAACACATTCATTCTCTCTACATTTACCAAGTATTTCTTTTCCTTCTGCTGTAATACTAAGAAGCTACTAGAAATTATTGTATTTTGTGCTTTTGCACAAATATTTTATATAACTCTCCAAAATAAAACTGATTTTTAAGTAAAATTTTAACAAAAACATGACCAAAGAAATGACTCAGTAATGGTGCTAAAACCAGATGGGCAGTGAACCTTCAGAATTGGAGATGTTTTCCACAAAGGCTAAGTAACTGAGGAGAACTTCAAGAAGCTGATGGTACACAAAACACACTGTTTACCCATAGCTTGGCCACTGCTAGGAACAGCATTTTCAGGCGAACTGATTAAAGTATAGAAGAGCCTGGAATCTTCCCAGGTCTCAGTGAGTTTGTGATCAGGACTTTGATCTCTTCAGAATGAGGGATGATACAAATATAAACTATTTATTACTAACTTTTCACAGAAAAATTATCTCAGAAAAATTTAAGAGCTACACAGTAAAATTTCAACCTAGCCAAACAACACTCTTTATTTTATGTCTAACAGCCTGTCAGATAAAATAAAACAAAACTTTATAAGCAATTAACATTTCTCATACTTATGCGGTGTTTCCGCACAAATGCCTATTAAATATTAAGGTGGATAAAGGCTGGCGGTGTGCCAGGACTCGGCGATGCACAGAGCATATGAGCCGGCACCATTTGTCTGCATCAGCAGAGGCTGCAATTCCAAAATAATCAAGTGTTTCTCCCTCTCCCTGTGCGCATCTGTTTTTTTTTTTCTCTTTATCCTCCTCCTAAATGAAAATCAAATTCAATGATTTAATATTCACATTTTGTTAAATAACTATATAAAGGCAATGCTGGAACTGCATGCACACTTTTTCCTAATAATTTCTAGAATGAAGCATTAAGCAAGAAAAGGAGACGTTTTTTACGTGTTCAGTAGAAGCAGAGAGAAGACTCCTCTGCCAGATGTGGAACTACAGAAAGCGCTGTAGAAGGGGAGAAGGAGGGCACGCCTTCCCACAGTGATCTATCCATCCTCTCCTGGACTAGCTTTCCTCCCAGAAGGCAGTAAGCAGCAAGTTAGCTGGAATTCCCAGACTGAGGAAGATGCCTGACACTTAGGAATTAGTCATGTTCTGGATTTCCTACTTTGGTACAATTATCCCTCCTAACAATCCTGCAAGTAGGAAACACTGTAACCATTTTAGAGATGAGGAAACTGAATATCAGGAAAATTAGGTAAAATACATTGCTAGTAGCTGATTCAGTCTCTAAAGAACACTAAAGCATACAATCCTTTCCCTGTACTGGGCCACCTCATGAGAATCAATCCAATTTTTGCACCACCATTCACCCTTCCTTTTTTCTCAGACTTCTATCCAAATGAAACTCACTACATGTAGATAACTGATATCTATTCCATAAAGATGTACAAAGCCAGTTTATAATTCTCTTATTCCCTTCTCTTCATCCAGGTCATAAAAAGTCTATTCCAAATGAGTTGGATTTTTTATTAAGGTTCCAGTCTAATTCATTTCAAAGTTGGGGATAGACTGAGTTTGGAAAGTCCTGAATTACAATCTTTCATAGGTCATTCTAATCCAGAGGGTCTCTGAGAAATATGTCCACTCGCCTGTGTATTTAAGCTCAACTGACACTTGCCTGGTATCTCTGGAATCTTTATCCAATGGTTTATTATCATGGAAAACATATGTGAATAGTGCATTCCAATCTTCTTCCACATATAAGGCATTCCACTGAGCCCCACCCTTTAATGACCCAACTCATTCTGACCAGACTTTCATGATTGGTCTGGAAGGTACAAAAATATATGCACATTATATGGCATTTAGTTGTTTTGTTTAATTTTTTTTTTTTTTTTGAGAGAGAGACAGAGGAGAGAAAAGGGCAGAGAGAGGGAGACAAAGGATGTGAAGCAGGCTCCACGTTGTCAGTGCAAGGCCTGATGTGGCCTCGAACGTACACAACCCTGAGATCAATCACGACGACCTGAGCCAAAGTTGCACACTCAACCAACTGAGCCACCCAGGTGCCCCTTGTTTGTTTTTTAAATATAAAATGAAGAATGTTAGGTTAAAAATCTTCATACTTGTTTTTCTTATTATATAAGAATAGTAATCATAGTTATTACTTATTGAGCCCTTATGTGTCAGAAATTGCCCTATTTTTTAAAAGAATAATTCCATTTAATTTTTATCATGACTCTATGAAGGTAAGTGCTATTTTCAACCACATTTGTTCAAATGAAGAAAAGGAAACAAGACTGCTTGAGTAGTTTCTTTGAGAGCACAAAGTCAGAGTCGACATCTAATCCCAAGGAATCTGGCTCCAAATACCAAGCCTTTAACCCTGCATCCTGCCACCTGTGAATCCATGTGAGGAACCACAGATTGGAGTTTGGGCCTTTCCGAACCCAATCCCACTCCAAGTTTCTAAGTCCCTTTAAAGGATGGTATCAGGTCTGCCTCACACAAGTACTAGAATCATTTGAATGCAAATATTTAAAGATACAGTATTAGCTTCAAAGTATTTAAGATAATCAAAAGAAAATACAGTATTTCCAATTCAGCAAATATTTCTACATCCCTACTCCATAGGTCCAAGGACCTCTGTGGCCCAAGAAATATTTCCTTTTCAGAATCTTTATGCTTCCATAGTACCTTGGATTTAGCTCTGCTGTTATGCTGATCATACTATCTTAGACTTATTTATTTATTTCCTTGCAATCTCACCACACTGACACAGGGCAGAGTTTGAGATCCACTTGTTTTTCAATTTCATATACTACCCTGGCAACATTAGGTACTTATAAAGTGTTGGTTATGTGAATAAACAAATGCCATTACCCTCAAAGAGTTTACATTATAGTATTAAGCATAATAACAGGCATTCTATTTCAAAATTAAACCCTATCACAGTAAGGCAACACCCCAGTCCTGCTAGAATGCTATTAAAGAGATAAGAAATAACATAATGCTGATCTCTGCACCCCCTATTCATAGTAGCAGAATACTACTAGAGAAATAACTTGAGTGTCCAGCAATGAATGAAAGGATGAATGTCATGTACACACACACACACACACACACCTGAATATTCATCAGCCATTACAAAAGAAGCAAATCCTGCCATTAGCAACTATGGATGGACTCTTGGGGCATTTTTCCTAAGTGACGTAAGTCACAGAAAGACAAAAATTGTTTGATCTCACTTATATGTGGAATATTAAGAGAAAGGAAGGAAGGAAGGAAGGAAGGAAGGAAGGAAGGAAGGAAAGAAGGAAGGAAGGAAGGAAGGAAGGAAGGAAGGAAGGAAGGAAGGAAGGAAGGAAGGAAGAAAGAAAGGAAGAAAGAAAGAAAGAAAGAAAGAAAGAAAGAAAGAAAGAAAGAAAGAAAGAAAGAAAAAGAAAGAAAGAAAAACAGAAATACCTGTAGAAAAAGAGATCAGATTTGTAGTTACCACAGGTGAAGAGTGGAGGTAGAAAGTATTGGAAATTGCATGAATGTGGTCAAAAGATACAGACTTCCAGTTATAAGATAACAAGTACTACGGATATAACATGTACAACGTGGTGATCATAGTTAATGCTGCTGTATGGTATATATGAAAGTTGTTGAGAGTAAATCTTAAGACTTCTCATCACAAGAAAAAAAAACATTTTTTTCTTTTTTTGGCATCTCTGTGAGTTGATGTATATTACTAAACTCCTCGTGTGGCCATTTCACAATATATGTATATCAAATCATTATGCTGTACACCATAAACTTATACAGTGTCATTAAGTCAATTATATATCAATAATACTGAAAAAGCCTATTAAAATGTAATTTAACACATTGATGTTTCAAGGGTTATAACTGATAGATTTCTGAAACCTTGTTGCAATTCCCAGTCTTCATGGCAAAAACACTTCACGTTCCAGATTTTCAATTCAAATGATTTTACTCTGACATTTCACAAGAGAGGGGCAAAGTATTTCTATTGGTAGTTTTAGTCCTATGAATTTGGAATATATATAAGGGGTTTTTTTGAACCTGCAAAATATATATTTTATATATTTTATATACTTATATATTTTATGTGCATATAAATTAAGAATTAGGCTACCTTGCTAAAATTTCTTTGAATGCACAAAGTATATTTTCATAACCAAAACACTTTTGAATATAATAAGCCTACTGTGTCTTTGTAAATAATATTTGAAATTTAAATTCTTAAAAAGTTAGGTCAAATATCATATGACTTTACTCATATGAGGGCTTTAAGACACAAAATAGATGAACATAAGGGGAGGAAGCAAAAATAATAGAAACAGGGAGGGGGACAAAACATAAGACACCCAAATATGGAGAACAAACAGAAAGTTACTGGAGGGGCTGGGGGCAGGGGAATGGGCTAAATGAGTAAGGGACATTAAGACATCTACTCCGGAAATCATTGTTGCACTATATGCTAACTAACTTGGATGCAAATTAAAAAAATAAATTTGAAAAACAGGTCAATTTTCAGTGGTACCTTCCCAAGAAAATCCTGCCAAACAGCATTCAGGCAATGAGTACTGTAATCAGAAGGAGCTCCTTCTGTGCTTTGGCCAGCCTTTCCCATGATTTCCTACAATCCCTCACACATCTCGGAAATCAAGATTAAATCAGGAAGAGCTGACACACATATGTACAACTACGATCTGCCAGGAAATAGCACTGCTGTTTAAATGGATACTTTACTCAGAAGAGCTGCTTCTGGCTTCTGATTTCTAGCATTCAGCGTAGAAATTGATCACACACAATACTTGGTCTCATGACTGTGTTTGATTTCTGAGCTCCAGCAGCTTTGCAGGTAGATACTTGATGTTTTTTTTTTCTGTACTCTTGAGAACATTTGGAGTTTTAAGGTAATACAAAAATAATTCAAGGAGCAGTAGAAACAATTTTTTAAATAATGGACTGAGATTCATCAGAACAGGTAATCTTGGGCTTTTGTGTACTTACCTAGCTGAGAGGCCCTCAGCTAATCTCTCCTTTCTGTGTCAGAGTTTGCTTCCCCATAAATCAAGAGGGTTCTAGGATTTATTCATTCATTCCAGGTAT
Source organism: Suricata suricatta (assembly GCF_006229205.1). Classification (NCBI taxonomy): domain Eukaryota; kingdom Metazoa; phylum Chordata; class Mammalia; order Carnivora; family Herpestidae; genus Suricata; species Suricata suricatta. The sequence continues at coordinate 54,166,882 of NC_043704.1, forward strand.
TTACTGTGCACTGACCATGTGCAAAACATTATGCTAAATTTCACAGATGATATAAGCACCCTTCATATTGCTAATATAAACACCATTCTTAAAGAAACTGAGTCAGAATTGAGATAGATATTACTTCCAGAGACCCAGGAATTCCTAAATCTACCCTGTCAATCACCCATTATTTTCAAGCCTTCCCAATGGAATTAGACACACCAGGAGTAACAAATAAGAACTAAAGTATAGTTTTGTTAATAAATCAGTAATGATAATAACAAATATAATTTTGGATCACTTATATGTGTTAGAACTCATTCTAAGCATTTTGCATGCACTAGCTTATTTAATTCTCAAAGCAAACTTGTAAAAAAGGTTTCATTATTATCTTCATTTTTCATAAGAAAAAAGTCTGAGAAAGTCAAAAAGAAGCTGAGTCAAATAGTTAATGCGTGGCAAACTCCAGATTTCAACCCAGCAGTTGCATACACAGCCTGTATTCCTACCATTTCTCCTACAAGATAAGAACCCAATAATTCAATCCAGAATTTCATCATAAGAGTTAAAGCACAGCAAACAGTTTACTCCTCGATGTTCACCCTAAGAAACTAAACCCTGTGTCTAGGTAAAAGGTAACAACTTTGAAATTGATCTTCCTATCCCCAAGCAAACACCGCTCTCTTTAGGGCTACTTCAAGCAACAGGATAGGTATGTTGCACTTATATTAAGACCAATGACAAGGAAACCAGGCTGCCCTGCTCCTCCTGTTTCCTTGGGAAGGACCCTCAGGCTGCTGAAACAACTGTATCTCTATTCTCTGTCATCAGCCTGCCTAACCTACTGCCTAAGATGGTGATGAACAGAATCCTCTGCTCTTATCTTTGGTTAGGAAATCGTTCCCCTTCTTCCGCATGTCTAGAGAGAACCAAAAGCAGGCTTGTGTCTTGTGCATCTTTGTGAGTTTCTGTTCTCTTTGTAAAATCATACCCATATGAGGAAAAATAAACGTCTCTGAATATTCTTCCATCAACGGGACAGTTCTAAATTCAACTAATTGAAATCTACAGGAATCTACATGCTGCACAAGGAAACGGAAGCAAAAGAGTCAGCCCTCCCCAATATTTACAGAGGTAGTGAAAATAAAAGAGAGTAAAAGACAAGAAACGGCAAAAACTGGACTGAATCTACCATTCTGCCCAGTTGTATAGAAGAGAACAGAACGTGAGTAACTGAGGAATAATCCACTGATCTGCCATTTTGCAACATATGACTCACTCTCTCATGGGAGCAGATAGCAGAAATGGAAGCTTACACAGAAAATTGAAGTGTTCCTATCCTCATGTATATGGAGAGAGGTTTCTTTCTTTTCCAAACAGATTTACTTTCTATATTTTCTTTTATCCTAATAACATTAGTATAAAAAGATAGTTATCTCTGAATCCATGTAACACAATTGTAGAAAATATTTCCAAATACCTTAGTTCAATTACACATATTTTATTACATAAACAAGTACATACCCTACCTCCCCCCCCATAATAATTCCTGAGACTGGTTTAATATTAATTCATACATAGTCTGTATTTAAATCAATACATATTGATGAGAGAACCTGTTTCAATTCAAATATTTCTGTCACTGATACATTCAAGAGAGCTAATGACAACAAATAAAATAGATGAATTTGAATATGTTTACCCCTTATTTCATATTTAAGTATGTTCTTCCAAAACTTCACTGTGGATTTGGAGGCTGACTAACTCAATTCGAGGCAGAAACTATATTTGTGATCGGGAGCTACCTCTTCCCCATCCAAAGTAAACCAGATTACCATTGAGGAAAATGCCCATGTAATTTACATTCTTATTCTTATTCTGAACTACACCCTCTATGTCACAGAATAGAATCTACGAATTGAACTGACTTCTAGATTTTCTTCAGATCAATTCTCAGTCACCATCTTTAGAGGTGCATATGACTCATTCAAATAGATCTCACCCAAGCTATTGCACTGCTGCTTTAGGATTTTTTTATACAGCAGCTCTCCAGTCTTGTAGCCAGACATTATTTTAAAGATATTAATGATTGTAAATGGGGCAACATGCCAATGTATGTACAATATTGTGCTCGATTAAGATAACCCAAAACTGGAAAAAGCTTTTTTTTCCCCAATACAATTGAATCAGACTTGGACTCATGTTCCAAGTCTGAGACAGCATCATATTTTCCTGTATCAGTTAGAAAGCACATAAAATATTTAAGGGATATTTCCCAATGTTTCCAAAGGAATAATAGAGAGAGCATTTTTGTGTCTACCATTGCACTCAATGTATCTGGTGAATGGAATATTTATCCAAAGGACAAAACTAAAACTTAAATGATATCCCTGATTCCTCTATCTCCTTCATGACTCACATCCAACGGATTAATTCCCTCTTCGCTCTGCACATACTCGCCTCCCACAACGCACCTCTCCATCCTCATTGCCACTGCAACTGACTTTCTCATCATGTTGTTCAATCACCCCCAAATAATGTATTGATCACCTCACTGCACTGTACCAAATAACATGTTTGTTACTGGGTTTACAAAAAGTTAAATGAAAAATAACAGATATTAAGGTACAAATACAAAAACAGATGCATAATCAAACAACTAAGTACATCAGGTTAAATACTCTAGAAAAAGGAAAAATAACCTGCTTTTCTTTGAGGGAATCAGATGCAGATATATGGTTTTGAAATGTATGTTAAAGAGAGGAAATAATATGTGCAAGGCAGTGAGACACTAAGGATCAAGGGTCATTGAGAGACAGATTGCAGAATATCTGTGGAACAGAGGTACGTAGTAGTCTCCTGTAAGTGGCTTTCTGCCAGAAATTTTTCTCATATGCACCTTTCTTTACAGGGCCACAATTTATTTTTCTAAAATATACATCTGGCCCCATAGTGCAAGTCCTAAAAAATGTATACATCCATATTACCCATACTATAACACATAAACTCGGTATCCAAGCATTCATAGACCATGCTTGAAATAAGGCAGTGGATTTATCTCACCACTGGCAGTGGTGGTGGTAGGTGGATTTTGACATAATTTTACAATTATGACATAACTTTTGGCATAATTTTAATAGCTCTTTTGACATATTTTTTTCTGGACTACTTGTCTTAGATAATAGTTTTTCCAAATGCTTCAAATTGCAAGAAATGTATCATATTCCCATTACAAATGTTATTTTTGACACAAATAGGTTTTATAGGTTATGTCTGCATCATTCAATTCCGACTCCCCATGGTTAAAATAAGTATATAATAGAGGGAGAGTTCTGCTGTTGTTTTAAACCAAGGGTTGATTAGTTCATTTATTCAGCAATATTGGTTGCTCATTTTCTATAAAAAGCACAGTTTAGTTCAAAAATAGAGTGAGTAAATAAGACATACTATCTGTGGCAGTTTGTTGTTTTTGTTGTTGTTGTTATTGGGTTGATTGGGTTTTTTTACCTTTGGAACCTCTTCACCCATTTCTCTCTCTTCCCGTCCCAGGCCTCTTGCAGCTGCCATTCTGTTCTGTCTGAGCAAGTTTTTTGTTTGTTTGCTTTTTAGACACAATTATTCTAACATTCCCATGGAAAATGGTCACATCAGAATACAAAAACACCTTTATTTGTTACTTCAACTAATCATTCTCAAGTGTCTGTTGTGAACTCAAGCTGTCTTACAGATGTTTAGAATATATCAATGAATGAAACAAAGATCCATGCCTTGGGGAGTTTAAACTTAGTGAAATGAGAGAGGCAATAAAAATAAACTAATAAGAAATCAAATTCATATGTTTTACTAAGATTAGCACAATTAAGAAGCTAAAGAGGTAAGAGAACCACATATGCTGGGTTTTGCAAGTGGGGTAGTATGACATTTTTAACATGATTATTAGTATGGAATTTATTGAGAAAGTAACATATGAGCAAAGACTTAAAGGAGCTGAGGGAGTGAATCATAGGGATTATCAGAGGAGGTATGTTCCTGATAAAAGGCACTGCCAGTCTGAAAGTTCTATGGTGAGAGAGGGCCTGGCATCTTAAATGTATAACAAGAAGACCTGTATGGCTGGAATAGAGGAAGTGGAGGGAAGAGTAGTATATGGTGAGGACAGAGAGTATACAAGATGAAAAGGCAGATTACTTGGAATCCTGGCTAATATTAGAAGGATGACAGCTTGGGGCACCTGGGTGGCTCAGTCAGTTAAGTGGCCGACTTTAGCTCAGGTCATCATCTCACCAGTTTGTGGGTTCCAGCCCTGCACTGAGCTCTTTGCTTTAGCCTGGAGCCTGCATCAAATTCTGTGTCTCCCTCTCTCTCTGCCCCTCCCCCACTCACACTCGGTCTCTCTCAAAATAAATAAACATTAAAAATTTTTTAAAAAGGATGACAGCTTTATTCTAAATGAAATAGGAAACTACTGCAGGATTTCCAGTGAAATGACATGTTCCAATTTATACCTACATTTTTAAGCCAACATCCTTGCTACTGCCTTGAGAAAGAGAAGAGGAAAGAAGTGAAAAAAAAAAGTTAAGTGGCTATTGCATGCCACGTGCAAGATGATGGTGGCTTAGAACAAGATGGCATCACTTTTGATGAGTGAAAATGATGAAAAATGATCAGATTCTGAATATAATTTTAAGGAAGAACTAATAGAATGTGCCAATATTAGATACAGATTATGAAAGACAGAGAAAAATCAAGCGTAACTCCAAGATTTTTTATGCTTTCATTTTTTTTGTTCATTTTGGCCTAGAAAAAAGTGGAGTTGTCATCAAATATATGGGAAGACTAGAGGTGTTGCTACACTGTGGGTGTTGATTCATATTAAATGTAAATGATATAAATACCCTAATAAAAAAGTAGACATTTTCATATTCAATACAAAAGCAAGACCCAACTACATGGTGATTATAAGAAACCTACTTTAAATATAAAGAAACAAACTACTTAAAAGAATAGAGAGATTCCATGCAAACACTAAACAAAAGAAAACAGAAGTGGCTATATTGATATCAGAATTCAAAGCTCAGAATATTACTGAAGATAAACAAGATAAACATTTCATAATGTTAATAGGTCAATTCTTCAACAGGACATAAAATTGTAAATTTTTGTGTCCTAATAAAAAAGTTTCAAGATGCATAAAGCAAATACTGATAGAACTGTGAGGGAAAAAACAGGCGCACACTTACAGTTAGAAAATTCAATACCCCTCTAATGACTGATAAAACAAAGAGAGTCAAGATAGGTAAGATATAATAGATTTGAATAACATTATCAATCAAGCATGCCTAAACATTTAGAGAACATTCTACTGTATGACAGCAGAATCCACATCTTCCTCAAGTATACATCATCTATTTACAGGGTAAGCCATATTCTGGGCCATAGATCAAGTCTCAGTAAACTTAATAGCATTAGATTTATCCCTATTATGTTCTTTGATCACAGTGGAATTGAATTAAAACTAAATAACATAAAGATCTCTGGAAATTTACTAAATACTTGAAAACCCGAATAACACTGTTCTAAAAAACCCAAAGGTAAAAGAAGAAATCAAAAGGGAAATTGGAAAGTATTTTGGAATGAATAAAGGCACAACATATCAAAATTTGTGGAATGCCACTACAGAAGTACTTAGAGGAAAAATTGCAGCCATAAATATCTAAATCAAAAAATAAGAAAGATCTTAAGTCAGTAACCTCAGCTTTCCTCTAAGGATCTAGAAAACAAGGAGCCAAATAAGCCTAAAACAACCAAAAGAAAGGAAATAACAATAATCAAAACTTAAATCAATAAAGTAGAAAACAAAAACAACAGAGAGTATCAATGAAACAAAACTGATACTAATTATTTGAAATTAATAAAATTAGTAGACCTGTAGTGTAGAGGTCTGTGAACATTATCACAGAATAGTATGACTATACCGACCAAGGAAGACTACCAATACCTGAAATGAGAAAAGTGAAACACTACAAAGTTTACTGTTATTAAGAGCATAGTATGAGAATTATCATGGCAATAAACTCAGCTAATTAGATTAAGTGAAAGTTGCTTGAAAGATAAACCACCATATCTCACTCAAGGAGAAACAGATATTCTGAATAGCCATATTTCTATTAAAGAATTTGCTTTTGAAAACCTTCCCAAAAGAATAATACCAGACCAGATGTCCTTATTGGTTAATTCTACCAAATATCTAACAAATAATGCACTTTTGTATAAATGCCCCATAAAATTGAAGGACAGGCAATACTTCACAACTCATTCTATAAGGACATTTTTATGTTGATACGAACAGAGAGAAAGACATTACCGAAAAAGAAAATGACAAGCCAATGTCCCTCTCAATAATAGCTTGAATAATGTTTAACACATTCTAGCAAATTAAATTCAACAATATGTAAAAAGAGTAATATCCTAACCAAGTGAGTTTTATCACAGGAATGCAAGACTTATTTAACCATTTAAAAGTCAATCAATATAATAATCACAGCAACAAATTAAAATAGAAAAATCATATGATTATATCAACAGACACAGAAAAAGCATTTGACATAATATAACATCCATCCTTGATAAAAAGACTTATCAAACTGGAACAGAAAGGAACTCTCTCAACTTCATAAAAAGCATCTATGGAATATTTACAGCTAGCAACATATTAAAAGGTAAGAAACAGCTTGCTTTTTTCCCTAAGATCAGTAATGAAACAAGAACCTCTGCTCTCATCTCTTCTATTCAACATTATACTAGATGTTATCCAGCACAGTATACCAAGAAAATAAAAGGCATCCATACTGGGGAAAAAAACAAACAAACTATAATTACTCACCAATAACATGATCATCTTCTTGAAAAATCCAATGAAATCTGCAAAACAAGATATTAAATCTAGTGAGTGAGTTGAACGATATCACAGGATTCAAGATCAAGATGCAAAAACCAGTCTTATCCCTAATTCTAGCAATGAACAGCTATTGAAAAATATACCACGTATAACAGAAAACATAGGAAATACTTAGGAATAAATATAACAAAAAAACTGTGAAAAAAATTACAATAAATTGGTGAATCTCAGAGTAAGTATGTTGGGTTAAAAATAAAGCCAGACAGGTGCCTGGGTGGCTCAGTCAGTTAGGCGTCTGATTTCGGCTCAGGTCATGATCTCACAGTTCATGGGTTGCAGCCCTGTGTCGGGATCTGTGCTGACAGCTCATACCTGGAGCCTGCCTCAAATTCTGTGTCTCTCTCTCTCTCTCTGCCCCTTCTCCACTCATGCTCTGTCTCTCTCTCACTCTCTCTCTCTCAAAAATAAATAAAAACATTAAAAAATTTTTAAATATATATATTAAAAAAATAAAGCCAGAGAAATTAGAGTTATTGGAAACTAGTTTAATGGAAACATATTGTTATTCCATTAAAATTAAAAATAAAAAAAATGAAATATACCCTACAGTGACAAAGTATGATGACAGAGTGGTTGTCCGAAGATAGGTGAGTGGATGGGGAAAGGAGAAGGAAGAATTTCAGTGGGACATGAGGAAACTATGATATGAAGAAACATGAACTATGTCCATTATCTTATATATGGTGATAGCTTCATGCATGTCTACATATGCCAGAATTTATATTTTAAGCATCTGTAGTTTACTGAATATCAATTATACCTCACTAAACTTTTTAAAAAGAATGTTGATAATTGATGAAGTGCCACCTTTGAGAAGCTAAGTGGAAAGATAATCAAATAGGAGAGTAAGAATAGAATCTGATACATAAGTAAAAGGACTGGCTTTAGATAGGAGACCAGATACAGGCACAAAGGCAAAAGAATGGAAATGGAAAAACTGATAGGTGAGGAGATGCAGTCGTGGGAGTCCTTAGAAGGTCTCCTTTGGCTGTTTCACTTTTCTTGATGGAATAGGCAGCAATGTCATTATCTGAGATTACAGATGGAGGACAAGGTTTAGGAGGTTTGAGAAAAAGGGACTAATATGAAAAGAGTAGTATAGCAGAGTCCATGCTGGTCTATGAAAATTCAGTATGATTTCCAGGTAGCATTAAAAATCCATCTGACTTCCATGGCCATGAATTTAAAGTAGAACCATTCAGGGTGTTTGGGTATTGTTCTCCAGTCAGAAGACAAATGTAAACATGAAGGAGGCAAACAACTCTTCTTAACTAGGGTAGTGGCTTTTTCCCAAGTAAGTTAATAAAACAAGAGAGGGACAAAAGAACTGAGCTGGAGGCCAGAAGCATCTATGATTGCTCATAGGATTCAAGCCTGATAAGAGAGTGAAATGCATAGAATTAATATATTGGAGGGGCTATAATTATTGGTAGTGATATGATCTAGAGTAACAGCATATGAGTGAGAGGTGAAATAAAGTGAAGGACAAGATTGCTAAAGGACACAACGTTGAAAAGATCAACAAACTGATGTTGAACTCAAATACATTTAACTTAGAAATGGTATTGGCAAAATACAGTTAAAAGATGCTAAAATCTTTGAGAAAGGAAGAATAATAATTCAGAGATTGAGATAAAATCAGAACAATAGAACATGAGTAATATAATCAAATGGCAAAATCATTCTCCAGTTTGAAGAGTATGGGACCTGTAAAAGAAAGACTATCAATAACTGAGTGAGCTAAAGGGGAAATTGTGTCTTAAGGAGCTAATAGGCTTTTATTAGAAAAAAATGCAATTTAAATGTTTTGGTAAGAGAGTGGTCACATATGAAATATTTGCTGATGCTTTGCTGATGCTGGACAATGCTTTCTAGAAAGTACAATGAAAATAGTTTAGGAGTTAGAGATAGGTGGGAAGAGATAACATAAGATTATGTGTAGCCTGACAGAAAATACTGGAGCTGAATGATAATGGCTAGTCTAGGGCTTCTCTTGTGTCTGATGGATCATAAACAGAGGCATAAGCTTTGTCCTGGTTGATGCAACGTAAATTGTGATGATCTGAGTCTAGAGGTTAGAAGGACTGGGTGTCTGAAACCTTCTCTTAACTCCTCTTTATGGAATCAAGTAAGTCTTTAGATGTAGTGCCTGAATCCCAGTGCCAAGTAGGGAGGCATAGTCTTAGTCACAGCACATATGTTCACCTTTGAGCCAAATTAGAAAAGGGGTGAACTTATGACAAGTGTGTTCACTCATTTTTTACTAGTTTTATAATTCAAGATGTCTAGGGAAGCCAATTAATATGAAAATAGTCCTTGTAACCTGTACTCAGTCTGTATTTACATCTCTCACAGCACCCTGCAGCTCTGACCTCCATCCCATCCCTAGGCAGTTTAGGAAATGGCCAACAGTGCAAGTATTGGAGATGGAATAAGAGTGTCTGTGCATATTATTTGACATTTGTGAAAATAATTTAAAGTAAAATATTTCAGCATTTTAGGCTGCATCAAAATACCATGTGGCTATAAAACCTTTTACATCTTAATCTCCTACCCGTCTTGTTCCCACCTTTCTACCTATCTCCCCTGGCTCATATACACATCTCACAAACCATTTATTCATGACTGCTCAAACTTTTCAAAACTAGAATACACTTTCATTAGTCTGTGCCTTTGCTTATGATTCCCTCTCAGTCTGGGATCTCAATGCTGTCCCCTCATCTGTATAATATACTTTTATACAGACCTTGTTCAAATGCCCCACATCTCCCAGGAAGCCTTCCCTGCGGTCCCACATCAGGTGCTCCATTCCTGGTCATGTGCCCCCCTCCATAAACACCCCTCCATCAGAACATGTAGCATGATAGACTAACTGTTCATGTGCTTGTCTTCCTTCCTAGATAGTGAGTTCCACAAAGTCAGAAAATGTTACTCAACATTTATACTATACAAGTCCTCAAGTGCCTTGTTGAATTAAAGTGAATATAAAGTATTACTAAATATTTCAGGACAGGCAGTGTTGACCACAGCTAGATTCATATCAGGTCCATCCTACTTTGCAAAACTGTGACTCATATTCACTTGTATTAAAAGAACAGCTCGTTCACATTTCCAAAAATACTATAAAAAGCAAGGTTTATGAATTTTGTAAATGGAACAGTTTATTTTATTTAACAATGATTAGTTGAGTCACCTCAGCAGTATAGCTGGAGTCAGTCAATTCAAACTAGCTTAATAAATATAGCCAGCTTCAATGAAAAACTGAAGGATAAAATTATACTCTACTACCAAGTTGCAATAGTACTATGCATTTAAATAGCACAGATGAAACAAAAGGTTAATTGGAATTTAAACCAAACCCCATTTTAGTGGACTACATAAGTCTTTAATCAAAGGATGAAATTCAGCATTAAACACTAAAATGAGTAAGTATCACCATTAGAGATCCAGGCTTATAAAAATATGATAAACTAGATTAACTTTATTAGAATACAAGCAATTTTGTGGTATATAAAAATACAACTAGTTAAGGTATAGTAACAATCTAGTAAGGCATCATTTACAAAATAAATCAAAATATACTAGCTATAAAGTAAAAGCATAAGTCAGATGCAATTTATCCAGATGGATTAACTAATACTATAATGTTACCCAAATCCAGTTCAAGTAAGTGGAGGTCCTAGGAAGTCACTTCACATTTTAAAACTTGTTTAAAACTGAATTCAAGTGTAACACCTTGATATGATCAAATGGCTGCTGACTGACAATAAATATAGATCTGAGGTTTAATTTTTAAGTATGAGATTTTATTCGAAAATTTATATTCAATCATTTGTTTTATTGCATTAACATGAAAGTTAGTGCATTATAGTATCAATAATTTGAGAGTCAGAAAAAAAGAATTGCAAGCTGTCAACAGATTTAAGAGCTTATGCCAGTCATATTGACAGAAGCAATTCACAGCCTCCTTTGATGGACACTCACAGAATGTCCAAAATTGACATGCTAGGAAATTCTATTTCTTCTGAACTAACAGTATATTTCAGAAAATTAGTGTTTTGTATTTCTGGATACCAAGAAGCTGCAACTCTTCTACACTGCTTTCTCCCCCGAAGGCAGGTGACAGAGATGGCATCTCCAACTTGAGAATGACTTGAGGAGGGGACAAAGAGACATGAACATCTTTCTGGAACAGGGAGAAACAAAAAATTGACTGTTCTTTTCTCTCAGGAAAAACAGCCTCCCAATTAGGTACTACACTGATACTGTATTTCCCACAAACGTAAAATACTCTCTACTCTTTTAATCCATTCAAAAAGCTGAAACTCCTTGCCAAGCTGCAAATCATTAGCATTAAGTGACATTTATGAGGTCCTAGATTTGCATAACTCTGTATTGAAAATTAATAATAAAACCTAAGAACGGTGCTCTCCAGAATTACATTCACATATTAATTTTTTAATCATAGAAGGAATCATATGGAGTCAATAACTGCAATTATCTGAACAGTTGCTGCAATCACCAGCAAAAGCAATAGCCATGGATATACACAGTATGACCAAAATACCCATATTTCAGGACCAGGAGTTTTATGTAGAAGAATGAGAAAACATTTCCTGCCTGTTGTCCATTTGCCTATAATTTACAAAAGAATGTGGTAACAAAATGAGACTGAATTGAAGAGCCCAGGGCATGTTAAATTAACACTCAAAAGAACCTGGGTTCTTATAACTTCAAGCCTCCTCTGTACTTACCACGGCCTTCGCCTCTTACCCCCGGCTTTAACATAATACTCATGTTGCTGCCTAGTGATGATTTATACCCCACGTCCTGGTGACCATTGTATTATCAGTGCATATTGTAAAATTTGAGGCTATCACATTAGCAATGACAACAAAATGACTGACTCCAGAATTCTGTCCAAAATACACACAGACACAACTCTCACCCTATAGTGTAAACAGCCAACCTAGATGTCCTTTAAAGAACTTATTATTGTTATAAAATGCAAGAGTTGCAATCAATGATATTTTTTGACATTTCAGAAAAGCAGCTAAATAGCATTCTTCACCCAGGATGATCAGTTCCATGATGCCAACAGTGAAACTAATGGAGGCAAAGAGTTCATAGGAAAATCTGCTCAGCTCATGCGAGACTTGCCATGTAAAGTGAAAGGGGACTGATATTCTCCACAGCTGCCTAGAGTCAATTAAGGAGTATAATAAAATGGCAGAGAGACTCCTATCATCCTATTATAGCTTATTAATGCTTGGCAGATATTTTTACTTTCTACTTCTACCTCCACCTAGGAATTCCTAAACTCTTAGCAATTTATTATCTTGACTACGATCTTCACTTGGACTGCAAAGAATCTCAGGTAGTACAGATTTGAGCTTCCCTAAATGAAGTTGATTTCACTTGCTTTTAAACACATTGCTACCAGGTATGAGCACATATCTAAATATACTTCCAATTGTTTTATTTTTGCTACAGGGACATCCTGAAAATTATAATTATCCATATGGAAATTTCAGAGCAATGGAAGGTCTTCCTGGAGAAATCAAGTTTCTACCTGACAATGTTACACATAAATTACCCCAAAATACCCTGTTCTGCCAAATTGAGGAATAATAGGCTTGAATTCAGTTATTCTAACAGTAAACCTGTTTCCTTAATTGTTTTCTTAAAGTTCTATTAACATTTTATTGTAACACAGACTTAACCTCATTTCTATGGATATTTCATAATGGAAATTATGGCTCACGGCTGGGCTTTTTTTCTTTATGGCAATTGGTAAATTGAGTTCAACCTTTTCAACTACCTAGCAATTATTCTCCTGCTGTACTTCATGCAGACTATGGCAGAATAAGGTGGAGAGAAGCATTAGGAAGCATGAATAACAAACAAATCTACTTTGGGAGGTCTTTAAATCATTAACCTCCCAATTCAATATTTTGTTTTACAAATACTCCCTCAAAAGTGTAATGGTACACATGAATCTCAAGAACATGCTGATCTTCTAATAACCAGAATCGAATAAGCAGTCTAGTTTAATTCAAGAATCAAACCAAAAGATTCCTGTAGATCCCCTATGAGCAAGGTACTCTGGGGGGAACACAGGAGGTTGTGTGTCTTAATGAGCTATTGCAAATCACTAGGATCAGAGTTCCAAGTGATTTGACTACAGTGGAGGGGAAACATTAAAAAAACGAGAGATCATATTTTTTGGAACAATAAGAAAAGCATCACGGAGGATTTCACATTGGGAATAAAATTTGACATAAAGAGTTTTTTTAGAGATCTGGTTAGCTGGTCATTTATTTCTCAAAACAATACAAAGAGAAGGCAATTAACATAAATTAATTAAAGTTCTTATGGCCTATATATTGTTTCGACAAAAGAATCGGCAGAATCATTCAGTTATGTTTTTTTTAATTTAAAAAAAAATTTTTTTAAGTTTATTTATTTTTGAGAGAGACAGATACAGAGTGTGAGCAGAAAGAGAGGGAGACACAGAATCAGAAGCAGGCTCCAGGCTCCAAGCTGTCAGCACAGAGCCCAACTTGGGGCTTGAAAACATGAACCATGAGATCATGACCTGAACCAGTCAAAAGCTTAACCCACTGGGCCACCCAGGCGCCTGCAGAATCATAAAATTTCTTATGTTTGTTCTTCCAGTTCCTATATTTCTTACTAATAATACCCAGTTCATACTGTTTTGTTTTTGTTTGTTTTGTTTTGTTTAATCTATCTGAATATAGTAGAATGGCTAAATATATTTTGATATATTCATACTATAGAATATTACTAATTTAAAAAAAAAGGTAGATTTACATTGGTTAGATGAATAAATTTCCAAAAGATATGCTGAATGGAAAAGCCGACTTTAAAATGTTGCATACAGTATGACATTATATGTCAAAAGCACTAAGGAAAACTCATTATAACTTACGTAATTCTATAGAACTAAAATTTAAGCCCCTAATACTCAACTGACTTCAGTCTCCAGGCAATAACTTTGAAAACTTGGGATATAAAAACTCAAAGGAGACTTATTCTAAATTTTCAGGACAGGATGCAACCTGTGGTATAACTCTGAGAGTCAACAACATTTGCAGGAGTTAAGGATTTCAGGACAGGGGTATTGTTCATTAACTCTACCTGAATACAATGTCCAGATGTGGCCTGAAAGTAGAGGGTGTTCCCTGTTCTGAGCAATCAGCTGGGCTCCTGCCAGGCACCCTAAAGGACACTGGCAGTGTTCACAGAGGAACCCTGAGACAGAATTTCCTGTCTTGAATCCTTTTCCACTTCATTTCCACAATTGGCAAGTATACTGGCCATCATGCGTCCAAAGTATGTTTTATTAAATAAAACCAAGTTACTGATATCAAGCAGCAGGCAAGCAGCAGGGAAGGAGAATAATTTAAAATGTGCTGACAGACCAGCAATTACCAAATATATTCTACAGAATACTAGTCTTGTGATTTTTTTTCCTGCTCAGAGGAGGTCCAAGTTTGGAAAAGTGCTGCAAAAAAACCAAAACCCTATCTTGGAGAATCACAAATCACATACATATTTAAACATATTAAAAGCTCTGAGAAGTCATACAGTAACAAAATCTGTTGACCGTTCATTTCTCTCTAAGCTCTACTACCATCTGCCTCTTTGACATATCCAAAGTCACCTAAGCCTTCATGGATCAAAAACTGAAGGAAAGTGTTGTAGCCCCAAGCCTGATCTTTAGGTGACTCCTATGGTGTGCAACTCATTCCTCTAGGGTGCAAGTCAGAAAGCTTTATATCTCTCTCCCTCTCTCTCTCTCATCTTATATATAAATCTAATATCAAATCCTTTTTTTTTAATTTTTTTAAATGTTTTATTTATTTTTGAGACAGAGACAGAGCATGAGCGGGCAGGGGCAGAGAGAGAGGGAGACACAGAATCTGAAGCAGGCTCCCGGCTCTGAGCTAGCTGTCAGCACAGAGCCCGACGCGGGGCTCGAACCCACAAACATGAGATCTGACCTGAGCCGAAGTCGGACACTCAACCGACTGAGCCACCCAGGCGCCCCTCAAATCCTTTTAATTCTACATACAGAAAGCCTCTGGCTTCTGTGATTTTTTTCTCAATTTCTGCCATTTCCATTGTAGTACACACATTATCTCTTCTTTGAACTTACTGCTATGGTCCCCTACCCAGTAGTCCCATAAGCATTCTCTCCACCTATATTAGTCAGGTTGGCTGTCATAACAAAATACCACAGGCTAGGTGGCTTAAACAACAGAAATTTATTTTCTCATGGCTATGAACCTTAGAAGTCCATGGTCAAGGTGCCAGTAAATTTCATTTCTGGTGAGACCTCTCCTCCTGGCTTGCAGATGGTTCATGAATCCGAGCCCCACAGCTGGCTCTCTGCTGTCAGCATAAAGCTGGCTTCAGATAGTCTGTCTCCCTCTCTCTGCCCCTCCCCCACTCATATGTACTCTCCCTCTCTCTCAAAGCTAAACATTTAAAAAATTTTTAATATATAAAAATTTTAAAAAATAAAAATAAAAATCTGACCATGCCATTCTCTTTAAAAAATGGTCCTTAAAAAACTCATGGGTGTTTTCCTCATACTGGCATCTGCTTACTTCATCAACCTCCTTAAGTGTGCTTCCACTACAATGAGTTTAAATTTCTCAAACATGTTTCTGTTTATCTCAAGTCCTTTGTACATACTACTCTGTTCCTGTATTGCTGATTTCCCTCTTCTCCTGGAAAAGTTTCTCTAGCCCTCAAATACTCCAAAACTATGCAAGACCTCCCAGAACGGCCTACTACAGATGTCCTATACTTTGTTTTCATTGAAATTATCTGTTAGATATTATATATTTCTGTAATTAGTTGATTAATGTCTTAGTCCATTTGGGTTGCTATAACAAAATATACGGGTTGGCTTATAAACAATAGAAATTTATTTCTCACAGTTATGGAGACTGGAAGTCCACGATTAAGCATGGTCAGGTCAGGCCCCTCTTCCTAGTTTATAGCCAAAGCCTTCTTTCTATGCCTTCACATGGTGGAAGCCTCTTTTATATGAACAGTAATATCATTCATAAGGGCTCTACCCTCATGACCTATCATCTCTTAAGCGACCATCTTCTACACTACCACATGTGGCACCAGGATTTCAACATATAAATTAAGAGGAGGCCACAGAAATATTTAGACCATAGCCCCTAATGTCTGTTTTCCTTACTAGGGCATAAGCAATATGAGGCAGTGATCATGTGCATTTTACCCACCATCATATGAGCAGCATCTTACATTGTGTTCACCATACAGTAAATGATGTTTAAAGAGTCAATAAATGTACCCAGAATTCCTCTAATTTACTTGAAAAAAGATTCAAGGCCTTCAAATATTTAACCATTATTATGAAAAACACACTTCAGGAGACATGCTAATAATCTGAACTTCCCTGGGATAAACATATATACTGGCAAATAAATCCAGAGGAAATTTCACTCAAATCTAAAATCCAGACAACCACATATCTGTGGATGTGAACAAGCATCACAATTCTGATTAGGAGAATTGTAGACATATTTGAAATTTTTCAGGTGAATTCTTAAAGAATGGACATTTTTCCTCTTTCTTTTGCATCAGCTGGTGACCCTGTGATCAGAATTAAAGTCCTGTTCCTCAGGTATAGTGACTCATATGTTTGTGGTTCAAATTAATTATGACATGTTTACTTGGTTCTAATAATAAATTATTTTACCATCTGACTGCTATGAGTGTGTATGTGTGTGTCTATGATGAATTAAGATGCATGTGCCTGGCTCTGCACATAGAAACTTCCTTTCATTGCACTAGGGAAATCCTTACAAATTAAAGATTTTCTGGAAATTACGATTTGTGCATAATTTGTGGTTTTTACAAGCTAATGTTAAAGCTCTTGCCAACTCTGAGATATTATAATTCTATTTTTTCAATCTTAAGAATTAACATCCCAAAAAGGTAGGTGACGTCTTGAGACCCTAGAGTAATGGCATCAAGGATGTCTTTGGACAAGAAAGGTACTAAAAGATCCAGTCACGTAAATGCCAAAAGAATAACGATGCTCCCATTCACACAGGTAAGCTGAGTTGCCTGAGGTCTAATTCCATAATACTACTTCAAATCCTATTTTTTCAAAATTACCCAGGTCATTTAAAAGGTAGCATAAATAAATAAGGACTAAAAGTCCATGTAAAAGTATGAGTCACTTATACCAATGTACGGTATATTACTATCCCATATTGAGTTAGGTGATAGGGAATTCTAGAAATAAAGATCATAAAACCTCATTAATTCTTTTTTCCAAACTAAGGATAATTTATATTCAGTTGATTATAAAGTTTGCTTTTATGTAATCCATCAGAAAAAAAGGCTTGCTAAGCAAATGAATATCCTACACAAGACTACAGAGATAGATAATGTTTACCCTTCTTAAGTCGACTCTTCAAGTACTTAAAATCATTTGCATATAAGCAATTAATATGCTCAATACAAGAGGTGCTTATGTATTCATTAGAGTAATTCCTGTAGGACTACTACTTGGCAAGGCTTCGGTATGATTAAACATAAATTATATTATATATAAGTGGTTGAATACAAGCATCAAACATTTAGAAAAGTTCTGTTTATTAACCAGTTAATACCAGATTGTTTCATTTCATTATTTCTTTCTAACTTCTCATTGTGTAGATGGATATTTACTAGCCAAATCAGATACAATATGTCCCATACATTTCTGAAAAATGTTGTTTTCTCGAAACATCCCTGAATTCAGAACTTTTAGAAATTATTACTTCCTTTCTTCTTACCCAAAATTCCACGAATTCAACCACTACCGGGGTCTGAGCCAAAGCAGGCACTGCAGAAGCAGTCTGCCACAAATGGAGCCCCTCCCAGGGGCCACCTGTTCAATCAACAGGTCCCTGCAGCAAGACAATGAGATTATAATCCAATGTGGGGCCACCTCGGCAGTGGGAAGACCTTCTAAATAGGATATCCATGGAAAGTGTCATCTACCTTGTTCAAAACACTGTTTAGAAAAAAAGACCTTGGATTCTTAGTGTAGGTTAAACTTTAAGGCAAATCCTCAGAGTGTTCTAATCGTAAAAGAGAGTGACAGGCATGAAAAGACATGGCTAGGGTTAAAAACAAATCAGAGAGAGTCTAGAAAGAAAAGCAGAAAGTGGTACTAAATCAAACTAAACACATGCCAAAGCAGCTATTGAGCTTTCTGGTTCCTGCAAAGATGTACGTTGTGACAAATCAGATGAGGTATCAATTCCACAAACCCTAATGGGGTCTTACATATTTAATTATTCAAAGTCATTTCTTCTCTTCTTAAATATTAACTCAGTGAATTTTCTGGGAAAATGAAACAAAAACAGCACTTGTATGCTTAGCATCTTCTTTCCTTCCTTCTGTCCCTCCTCCCTTCCTTCCGTTTCTCCTTTCCTTCTTTCCTTCTTCCTTCCTTCTTTCCTTCCTTCTTCACTCCCTCCCTCCTTCTTGACTTCCTCTCTCCAAGATCTATTATCTCTCTCCCAAATGGAAACTGTGCTGAGTTGGTAACATAATGATGAATGAAAGCCCCACAAAAATTGGTTTTTACATAAGAAAAGGGAATAGACTCAATGAAAATTTTGTGTCATAAATAAAATTTGTGGAAATGACTTGCAAGTTATAAATGCAAGCATTATTATTCTCATCCAGGGGGCATTCAATAATTGCCTGCTGATAAAGAATTCCTAAGTGTTCACTAAACTTTTAATGTCTTCCTGCCACTTACCACTGACAGATGCCATAGGGTATTTTGTCTAAAATTTAATAAAGTCAATGCTCATCATAAAATCAATTAAAATGCAAGCTGCCTGCAGGCCGACTTCTTCCCTAGGTGATGAAGGTGCATGTTCTCCTCAGACCAAGCGTACCTCTGTGTTGATTAAGCAATTCTCACCAGTTGTGTGTAATTCAGGATACAGACCACTAATTAGTTCTTCCAAGCAGGATCCCATGCCAGCTTTCCTACATGCTACTCATCACTTCCCTTCACCCAAAACAACCAGGGTGGTAATGACAATACTGGTGTTTTAAGGTAAAAAGAAAATAATAATGTTTTTTTTT
>NC_043704.1:54186089-54224155 GCF_006229205.1 Suricata suricatta
ACTGAGCCACCCAGGCACCCCAGGTGTCTGACTCTTGTTATCAGCTCAGGCAATAATTCCTTTATTACCAAAAGAGTACCCAATACTACATGTTGGTCCCAGTTTTACATAGTCCTGAATATTAGCATGTGCTAATCTGTGAGTGTTGCAGAATCTGGTGTGGATCACCCAGCAGAAGAACCAAGTGGCACTCAGATTTTGGAAGTTATCTTACACTGTGGGCTCATAAAAGATCGTTCTCCAGAGGTGTGAGCCCTGAGCATCAGCAGAGGGAGTAATTTATAGCGTATTACTTCCGCAGTCCTCGTAATGCATGAGACCAGCAGTGTGGGAGGAAGAACCCAGAAGAGGGAGCCTTTGATCAGGGACAGGTATTTCCTTATCAGTCCTGTCGGCCATCTTATAACAGATTTTTCCCTATCATGAGCATCAACAAAACATACTACATGAGACATCTGGAAGTTTCAATACATGCTGATAATTCTGCCGCTAGAACTTACTTTTAAGATGCTTCATATCTAACTATGATATACTCTTTAGATGATGCATAATATTCTGAAACAGCAATTTGCCTAAGGAAAAACAAGTGAGTCAGCAGCCTACATCAGGTTTCAAAAGTAATTCTGGAGATTTGTGCTCAGAATGGTTAAGACTATGGAGCTGGGAGTGAAGTAGACATCTCACATTGTGAGAAATCTGAGAACAACCAGGTGGGTCATCAAGTCCAGATACAGCACACCTTTAGGAACTGATAAAATCTGTCTCAACACTGACCAACTGGAAGGTCCAAGAGAAAGGATGTTGCAGTTAACTCCCCATGGCTGTGACCTCTAGACCTCTACTGATAAACTATCTGGCAGATTAACACATCTTCTTAGCAATTACTGAAACCTATTCTAACTATAACTGTTCATCATGTAAACAACATGGCCAAGGGGCACCTGGGTGGCTCAGTGGGTTAAGCATCTGACTCAGGTCATGATCTTACAGTTCATGAGTTTGAGCCCCACATCAGGCTCTGCATTGGCAGCATGGAGCCTGCTTGGGTCCTTTGTCTCCCTCTCTCTCTGACTCTCCCCACCACACCCCATCACACACACACCCACTCACCCCCCCCCCACACACACAATTTAAAAAACTTAAAAAAAATTTCTTTTAAAAAACTCAACATGGCCCAAATGAAATAAAACCCTGCTTAAATTATGAAATAAAATGTGTTTTTAAAAAGCAAATATGAAGGGCAATTGGGTGGCTCGGTCGGTTAAGCGTCCGGCTTTGGCTCAGGTCATGGGTTCGAGCCCTGCATTGGGCTGTTTGCCGACAGCTCAGAACCTGGAGCCTGTCTTTGGATTCTGTGTGTGTGTCTCTCTCTCTGACTCTCCCCTGCTCACCCTGTCTTTCTGTCTCTCAAAAAAAAAATTAAAAACAGAAGAAAAATTTTTAAAAAGCATATATGAAAGGAAAACAAAGTCATGAGAAGCCCTGATTGATAGTAGGCAATTAATATACACATATTTGAAGATTTTGAATAAAAGAATCAATAAGTCAGCAGAGTCATTGATTGTTGCTACTCCCATGCACATTTCTATCTAGAATACTCTTTGGGGCTCAAATATTAGGAGTATTTTTGCTTTGCTGTGACGTCCTTTCAGAGCAGTAATGAAGTTCACCGGTCAATAACATGAAAAAAAATTGTTATTCCTCAAGCATTCATGCTGCAATGGGTAGCATATGCAGAATATATGATATATATATATATTTTTTAATTGCAGCCAGTTGTAGTACACTGAGGTGGAATCTGTAATGCAGAAAATTCAGAAGTAAATTTATAATTGTCACCAAACATCCTATAATGAGGCAAAGCATGAGCCTTAAAAGAAAAAGTAGAGCTTCATCTGTAATTGAAGAAAGGACTGCAAGCCAGGGCAAACAAATGGATCCTCATACAGTCGAGAGAGGACTGTTGTTGGCACTATAGTCTTTGGGGCCACATTAACACACAATATTCAAGTCACCAGCTGTTTTATCACATTAGAAGATATGAGATCCATATCTGTGTATATACAAACATTTCTAAACATGATGTAAATCTTTCAAAAGCCAACACAAAAACTCAGGATTGGAAAACTGATAATATCAAGAAATGTGTTCTGAGAACCTGCTAAGTATAAGGAACTCAGAAATATCAGCGATAGAAGTAAGATATCTGTATTAGCTGTAAGAGCAACCATATTCATGAGTACTTCCTTTATGCTCCATTTAAATCACTTTTGAAATTGCTTTTTGTTGGAGAAAATGATCTCCTCACTACACTTATGCATTTTTACATGAATCTAACTATATCAGTCACAGGATATTCCTTGTTAAATAAAAAATAATTAGTTCCTTTTCTATAATGGATGCTATAATTCAAAAGAATAGTAGCCATCATCTCTTTTGGGGAAAAAAATGACTTAGCAAAAGTAAAGTCTCTCAGAACTTTCAACATTTGATATTAGGAATGTGGTGGCCTTTGGTAAGAGGTTAGAGTTGAAATGGGAGGCAAAGATCACTTGAATTTGCCAGAAAGAAGAAATGAGAGCATAAAGTGTTTCCATATTCCAAAGCGGAACAATTATGACGGCAATAAATTATGATAAAATGTGTCGCCCTGGTGTAAGCACATAAAAGCATGAAAAATTACCAAATTAGAGCAAGTTTATGATTCACCATGGGTAGTATTCAGTGTCTGAAAATGGTACCTACTAAATGCAGACTTTTTGAGCTAAAGAAGAAAGTAAACGCCTACCCCAAAAGTTGCACACTGTATATTTATCTCAAGTAGGGTAAATGATCTTATGGCAAAATTACACCCCAGTGCAGGGTCTCATTTCACACAAACATTTATGTATATACAATTGCTTGCAAATCTGTTAGTAGTACATTTGAGGTATAGAAAATATACAAATCAATACCACTCCAGTTTTTTAAAATGTTCATGTTATAGGTAGATCATAAAGGCACAGAAAAGAAGAGAGGAGAGGGGAGGAAAGACAGAAAGGAGGAGGAAAAAGTGGTTACTGGTGAGTTCTTTAGTGCTCCTTCCATTTCTAAATTAAATTCAAGATAAAAGTTTCCAAAATACAGAAATATCAACCCAAATGGTTGTTAACAAAAGTGAAATAGTCTCTATTAGACAGTCACCTTGTTATTTTTTTCTAAGTTTAATTTTACAGCTAAGAAGTTTGGCCACAGAGGACATAAACTTGAAATGAAAATAATAGACGTATAAAGGTGAAGCACATTACAGCCAAAGAAGATGACATTGCTGAAGAGAGAAATTTGAAGTGATAAGGAAAAATGAACAGGGGAGGAGAAGAAAAGAATTGGAAGAAATGGAGCAGGAAGAACATTATTTCGTGTAAATTAACATTAAATGTAAAAAAATGACAGTAGCTCTGATCTTGTCAGGCTGAAGTATTTTGGTGGCAGATAGTAATATGAGAATTATAAGCAATTTGCAAACCACAAGTCTGCAAGCATGCACATTTCTCCTCTCTCATCATTGTTAATCAAGTTTGTTGGGTTTTTTTTTTCATAGAGAAAAACAAATTCCAAAATATGGGCTTCATGAAGCCCTGCCAAAATCAGGAGCAGTTTGGTCCCTGCCAATGACAACAGCCCTCCTGAACGCTGCAGGCAAAATTAAGCAAAGGATGATTGTTTTTGATGGTGTCTCCATTTGATAACAACCTTTCTGGAACCTGCCTTCCAGACAGAATGTAGATCACCCCCTCCCCAGGCTGTCTCTGATTTAGCAACTGTTCCCTGCCCCCTCTTCAGGCTTATCAGTATCACAAACAGGATCACAAAGGACCCCTTCCCACCCAACTCTTCTGGTCTAGGTCCACATCAACAATAGTCTGCCTCTATCTCCTGTCCTCTACTAAGCTAACACATAGTGTGCTATATGCCAGGCATATTTGCATACTAATGCATTAAAAACATGTCATCCTTGGTTGATTAAGCATCTGACTCTTGAATCAGCTCAGGTCATGATCTCATGGTTTGTGAGATTGAGCCCCCCATTGGGTGGGCTTGAGCCCCGCTTTGAGAGCTCTAGCCCTGCCCCGGGCTCTGCACTCTCTCTCCCTTTCTCTTCTCTTCTCTCCACCTCGTGGGATTCTCTCTCTCTCTCTCTCTCTCTCTCTCAAAAATAAAGATTCTCTCTCTTCTTCTCTCTTTGCTCTTCCCTCACTCATGCTCAGGCTCTCTCTTAAAAAACTAATAAATTACAAATTATTTTTTTTAAACATACCATCCTCAATGTGGTTGGTTGACACTATTGCAACTTTCACTTTACAGATGTGCAAAAGATTATAATCTATGTAGGGACTTTTCATTTTGTGCAACAAGAAACAGAAAGCCATTAATAGAGTTTTAAGCACACTGTGATATGATCAGATTTACATTTCTAAAAACCTTCTCTACTTTGTGGAAAATGGATTGGAGGAACAAGAGTAAATACGGAGAGACAAAGAAAAAGGCTGTGATAATAAAACCATCTAGAAGTGGCGGTGGTTACATGGTTGTGCTGGAGATGCTGAGCAATGGTCACATCCAGGGTATATCTGAGAAGCTGAGCTGACAAGATTTGGTACAGGTGTAAATGCAGGGAAAGAACAAGACGCAGGACTTAAGGATGATTCCCATGATGCATAGTGTCATTTTCTGAAATGGGAAAGACTGGCCAAGCATTCAGTTGTGTGTGTGTGTGTGTGTGTGTGTGTGTGTGTGTGTGTGTTGTGTGTTTTGTTTTTTGTTTGTTTTGCTTTTTGAGAGAGAACATGCAAGCAGGGGAGGGGAAGAGAGAGAGGGGTCAGAGGTCCCAAAGGGGGCTCTACACTGACAGCAGCGAGCCTGATGCAGGGTTCGAACTCCCAAACCATAAGATAATCACCTGAGCCTAAGTCTGACACTCAACCAACTGAGCCACACGAGTGCCTCAAGAGTTCAGTTTTGAATATGTTATATAAAAATGGTCTTGAAGCTCCACCTTAGTGTATAATCAAAGTATGACTTAATTAGCCCCAAGATGTAAGACAATAATAGAACCCTGAGAAATATTTAAGAATCTGGGAGAAAAGGAGCCCTTCTCTTCCTAGGCAGGAGCTCTAAGGAGGGAACCAATCCTAGGATTCCCAGCACTGTGTAGTGCCTGATGAGAACGCATAAGGAAGCCAACAGACTGCAAACATCCCCACCCCCAGGTGAGATATGTGTGATACTCCTTGGGCACTCCTGGCCCTCCAAGAACAAAGGAAAGGGGGGAAACAAACCGCTAACGGATAGAGATCAAGGTCATACAGGACCTCAGTCTCCATCAGTTTACAAATATCTTATAAATGACAAGAAAATGGCAATCTTATCAATCGCCTAATCTCCAGAAACCTACAGACTCAGTTTCCAGGAGCCCCAGCATCACCCTCCTCTCCATAGTGATTTGGTAAACAAAGGCAGAAGGAAATGGCAGATAAAATTAAACTTCCTGGTAACCTGCAGCCCAGGGACAACTACTCCGGCTGAGTAAAGCATCCTCCAGGAACTCCCTACTGCCTTAATGTTAATGCTTTGCTAGAAGGAAACACAGTGACCTTGACAGTATCAAGGCCTTAGGTATTTTAGGAGTACTCTTTAGCATATCAAAGTCACTCCGGAGGCCTCCCATCTGACTTTACCTCCCCAACTTCATAGTATATAAGGAGCCACCTTTCACAGCCCCAGCCCAGCTCTTTCTGCCCACCGGTCCTGGCCCCGTGCTTTAATAAAATCACCTTTTTGCACCAATGATGTCTTCAAGAATTCTTTCTTGGTCGTGGGTTCTGGACCACCCCACCATCACCCCAGAACCTCATCAATGCCAACTCTGAAGAGAGTGGGAGGAGGAAAATTCTAAATTAATTTTGTTTACATCAAAAACAATAGAGAAAGATCTGAAAATAATTACAATTAGGTGTTTCATTTTAAGCAGAATGGGGATTGATAATTTTGAAAAGCAGTTCTACTTCTTCAAACACCTAAGTTAACTTGGTAATTTTCACTCATAACAAAAATAATGGCATTTTGGCATTTATCCCCCAGTTACCCTCACAATCTTCTGGGATATTCTTCGAGGTGCTTCACATCCTCCTTTTTACTCCTTTTTGCCACTAACTCCTTAAGGTAAAATTTAAGTGGTAGTTTAAATATCAGTGACTCATTTATTCAAAAAATATGTATGGAGAGCCAGTTATGTGCCCACAGCTGGTTCCAAATTGCTGGTAAAACAACAGAAAAGAATACAAATAAGTTCACTGAGCTGTCACTCCAAAGGTAGGGCGGGGTGGCCAGGGGTGTGTGTGGAATAGATGATAAAAAAGTAAATAACCATGTGCTATGGTTAGAATAATCCTAGGTTATCTGATAGAGAATAAATGGACAAGTACCATAATTCTTTCTGTAGTCTTAGCAGAAACTAACTTCAAAATTAGAATTGCCATTTATACCAAAGCTAATTATTTATGTCAGTCCACCATTTGAAACTTTAGGGAGTTTGATTTACATGAGACTATATTATCGTTAACAGTTTTTAATTGTATCTCTATGTAAACTCGCCACTGTCATAAAACAAATTTAACAGTGTGGTATATGGAGCAGTACAATGAGTTAGAAAGGTTATAGGCTTCAATATACAGAAATCTGTTGCATTCCTACACCTTATAATGAAGCAGAAGAAAATGAAATAAGAAAATAATTCCATTTACAATTGCACCAATAACAATAAAATATCTAGGAATAAATTCAAAGAGGCAAAAGACCTATACTCTGAACACTATAAAAAATGATGAAAGAAAAAATAAGAGTACACAGAGAAATGGAAAGATATTCCATGCTCATGGATTAGAAGAACCAAATATTGTTTAAAGGTTTATACTACCTAAAGCAATCTACATTTAATGCAATCTCTATCAAAATACCAATAGCATCTTTCACAAACCTAGAACAAACAATCCTAGGGGTGCCTGGGTGGCTCAGTCGGTTAAGCCTCCAACTTCTGCTCAGGTCAGATCTCACGTTCGTGGGTTCAAGCCCCATGTCAGGCTCTGTGCTGACAGCTGGCTCAGAGCCTGGAGCTAAAATGGATTAAAGGCCTAAATGAAACCATAAAAATCCTAGAAAAGTGTACAGGCAGTAATTTGTCTCAAATTGGCCATAGCAACTTTTTTTCTAGATATGTCTCCTAAGGCAAGGGAAACAAAAGTAAAAAATAAACTATTGAGACTATGTCAAAATCCAAAACTTCTATACAGCAAAGGAAACAATCAACAAAACTAAAAGCAACCTACTGAATGAAATAAGATATTTGCAAATGACATATCCAATAAAGGGTTAGTATCCAAAATACATAAACAACTTATATAATTTAACACCCATAAAGCAAATAATCCAATTAAAAATGGGCAGAAGACATGAAGAGCCATTTCTACAGAGAAGACATACAGATGGTCAATAGACACAGGAAAGGCTCAATTTCACAAATCATCAAGGAAATACAAATCATTACTATAATGAGATATAACCTCACACCTGTCAAAATGGCTAAAATCAAAAACACAAGAAACAACAATAGTGACAAGGCTGTGGAGAAATAGGAACTCTCATGCATTGTTAGCAGTAATATAAACTAGTGTAGCCACTGTGGAAAACAGTGTGGAGGTTTCTCAAAAAATGAAAAGCAGAACTAACCTATGATCCAATGGACACACTCCTGGGTATTTACCCAAAGAATACAAAAACATTAATTCAAAGGGATACATGCACTCCCATGTTTATTGCAGCACTATTTACAATAGCCAAATAATAGAAGCGGCCCAACTGTCAATAAAAGGACAAATGGACAAAGAAGTGGTATATTTATACAACAGAATATTATTCAGCCATTAAAAAGAATGAAATTTCACCATCTGCAACAACATGGATGGACATAGAGAGTATATGCCTACGTGATATAAATCAGAAAAGACAAATACCCTATGATTTCATTCATATATGCAAGTTTTAAAAATGAGAAAGAAAAAATAAAAGGAGAAAGAGACCAACCAAAAAACACTCTTAACTAAAAGAACAAACTGATGGTTACCAGAAGGTGGCTAAGATTATGTAATATCTTAGTCCCATTTCTCCTTCTTCTATGAAAATAGGTCACACTACTAACTAAAAGCATCTGGGCTAGGGAGGAAGGAGTGAAGTCACCAGAGATAGCATGCTGGAAGCCATTTCTGAAGTAAGGCAGGTTTGCAAGGCAGGGGCCTCCCGCTGTCAGATGGTGACCCAATGTCTACACCCACTCAATTTTTGCTTGAGCACCGACCCCCAAGGAGCCTGGTTGACTGGTAACAGACCTTGTGAAGGAACTTATAGGAGTTTCTTCTTTTGTGATAATAGGAGCAAATATTACATTTCCTGAGAAACTCATTTTTCTTCCCCTCAAGAAAACAGGCTATTGACTCCTGCTCACAAAAGAACTAACTCTTGCCTTTGCTATGCTAAAAACATTGCCTTGTATCTGAATGCTAAAGATACCTTCCTTCCTAATGTGATAAGCATCTAGTCACCTACAGCAATCACTATTGATAAAGATCATGCATGAGTGTTCTACCAATCTATGTTCTGGGAAATTTTTACATACCAAAGAATTTGTCATCAGAAATCATTGTCTAAGGCAATTGCCACTTCTGTTTTGTACCCCATACATTTTTTCAATAAATAAAGCTGACTCTCTGGTCAGTTCAGAGATGCCTGCTTGGAGAGCAGAGATGCCTGCCTGGTGATCAGAAAGAAGCCGAGGCTCTCTCATTCTCTCTTTTGCCAACACCGTCCATTCTTCAGGGAGCCCTGGACCTGCTGGAGCTGGACTCTGGCAATAGCACCCTTTGCCTAAGCTTCAGTGGCAGTGAGAGGAGGTATAGAGATATCTGATGACCTGAGTGACCACAATATCTGGTGAAAAATCCTCTATTCTATTTCTTCTAATTTTTGAGGTTTCTCTGTTAAACACTGGTGGCTCATCAGTTCTTCCTTTGAAAGAGATATCCAAGTGTGGGCTCTTTGTAGGTTCTTGGGAAGGTACTTTGCCTCACCCTGCATAATCCTTTGGCTGGGAGACCTGGCTGAAACTAAGTTTATTCCTTCCTGCCTCAATATCAGCCACAATTATTGACATTTTTCTCTACACATGGGAAACTCACATATCCCTACTAAACATGGGGAATGGAGTTGAACTTGTCACTCTACTCACAACTCTGCCATCTCTCACCTGCACTGTTAACCAAGCCCCAAACCATCAGGTGGTATGCCAGCTCAGCAGTTCAGAAGCATTCAGGAAGAATATCATCAGTTGTTGACCTCATCAAAAAGGAAGTACTCAGGCATTCACTACCATTATCCATGCAACTCATCAACATCAAGGCCTCCCATGGTACCCTCACACTTAAGATGAATGTCAAAAATCCTTATCACAAGAGTCTTCCAATTACTGAGAATTCTCACCTACACTACTAGTCATATCTCATGCCACTCCTTTCTATCTGTATCCATGCTTCACTATCTTCCTTACAATCATCAAACATGCCATGCCATTCCTCACCTTGGTGTAAAAACAGATGAAGAGCACTCAAGACAGAGTTCTGAGGAGCACCAATATTTTATGGTGGGTCTAAGGAAAGGAAAAATGGCAAAGGAAACTGGAGAGGTATCCAGTGAGGAAGGAAGAAAACCAGAAAATGTAGTATGGCAGAAGTCAAGTAAGGAGAGTGTTTCCAAGTAAGTAATTAAGCGGCTGACTCTATCAAATGCTGCTAAAATGAAGCTCAAGAAGTGGTCTTTGAATGTGACCATTTGGAGGAGACCAGTGACCTTGAAATAAATGTTTTAGTAGAGTAGTAAGGACAGAAGCTAGATTGAAGTACCATAAAGGTAAAAGGCAGATAAAGAACCAGATTATCTTTAAGATAATTATACTTAATAGTAGGAACAGTATTTATTAGCGCTTAAGTTATATTAATTTAACATGGACTTACTCTTTCCCAGGTACTGTGCTAAGCACTTTACAAGCATTTTTCTCAAGAAATCCTCACAGGAATGCTATTAGACAAAGTCACTGAGATCTAGAGGGACTAAGTAAATTGACCAAATAAACAGCTAGAAAGCTGTGGCTGACTGAACAATAGCCCTCATAGGTATCCAGGTCCTAATTTCTGGAAACTATAATGTTACCTTATATGGCAAAAGGGACTTGTAGATATAAGGATTTTGCGATGAGAATATCAACCTGAGTTATCAGGCCCTAAATGAGATCAAAACTGTCCCAAGAGGAGGCAGAAGGAAATTTGATACAGAAAAGAGAAGACAAAGTCACAACTTCAGCAGTGTGATTTGAGATGCTTTCCTGCTCGCTTTGAAGGAAGAACCTTTGCTGGAAGCCCTTTCTCAGGAAGCTGAGGAAATCTCCTTGTGAGGTAAGGCGGGTTTGCAAAGCTCCCGCTGTCTGATGACAACCGATGTCTATCCCCACTCAATTATTTTGCTTGAGCACCGACCCCCAAGGCGCCTTGCTGACTGATATCAGGAGTGAATGCTAATTGTACCTTGTGAAGGAAATTATAGGAATTTCTTCTTTTGTGTTTATGGGAGCAAATATTACATTTCCTGAGAAACCCGTTTTTCTTCCCCTCAAGAAAACAGGCTACTGACCCCTGCTCACAAAAGAACTAACTCTTGCCTTTGCTATGCTAAACACATTGCCTTGTATCTGAATGCTAAAGATACCTTCCTTCCCCTTGTGATAAGCATCTATTCACCTACCTCAATCATTATTGATAAAGGTTATGCATGAGTGTTCCACCAATCTATGTTCTGGGAAATTTTTACATGCCAAAGAATTTGTCATCAGAAGTCATTGTCTATGGCAATTGCCACTCCTGTTTTGTACCCCATACATTTTTTCAATAAATAAAGCTGACTCTCTGGTCAGTGCAGAGATGCCTGCCTGGTGATCAGAAAGAAACCAAGGCTCTCTCATTCCCTTTCACTGACACTGTCCATCCTTCAGGAAGCCCTGGACCTGCTGGAGCTGGACTCCTGCAAACCCTCATTCCAAAGAATGCACAGAATGTAGCTCTAAAACCAGGAAAAGGTAAGGAAATAGATTCTCCTAGCAGCCCTTAATTTCAGTCCAGGAAACTGGTTTCAGACTTCTGATCTACAGAACTAATAAATTCATATTTAGGCCACCAAGTTTGTGGTAATTTGTTATGGAAGACCTAGGAAACTAATGCAGATGTGGCTGTGATTCTTTCTCTAATATAATTTAGCAATAAATTGAAAGATCACACTTATGGAGAACAAAGAGAAGGCAGGAGAGGAAGAAAGAATTAAAAAAAGAAGTGAAGGAAGTGGAGGGGAGGAAGGAGGAAGGAAAGGGGACATGGGGAAAGCTGAGGGGAGAGAATAAGACCCACGTGTTCTTTTTTTTTTTAATATTTTATTTGAGAGAGAGAGAGAGACAACGTGAGCAGGGGAGGGGCAGAGAGAGGGAGTCAGAATCCGAAGACAGGCTCCAGGCTCTGAGCTAGCTGTCAGCACAGAGCATGAGGGGGGGGCTCGAGCACACGAACGGGAGATCATGACCTGAGCCGAAGCTGGAGGCTTAACTGACTGAGCCACCCAGGCGCCCCGAGACCCACAGACTCTTGAAGTACCATCAAAACTGCCCATGTCACCCCAGACACTGTTGTCCTAACCTGAGTCACAGTGAGTTGGCACTTGACCATTGGGAGTTAGCCCTAGGGCATAAACTCACAACACAGAGTAATCTATAAATCCTATGCCATCACAACTAGAGAGAAAACAGATTGGTGTGATTCTAGTTTAGAGGTCGACCGGCTCAGTAATTGTTGCGGACAGCCAACCCTAAAGATGCAATATTAAATGCTGTGGGATGAAGTTCATAAAAACTAACTTGATTCCTTTTTGCATTAGCAACTCAAGAATGGACTAACTTTGTTTTTAAGATGTGTTTTGTAACTTTTTTCCTTTTTTCGTTTAATGTTATTGGCTTATTACTTATTATTGCTTATCATTTGCTATAGTGAAATTAGGCTGAGACAGCTTTGCTTAAAATGCTATAATAATTCATCTATTTTCAAAACAGAATTTTATAAATGTATTGTTATTTAGATATGTTACTTAATTTCATGATGAAATAATGCTCTTCTGTATATTAATCAGTGACCTCATATTAAAATATACACCTGTATCCGATGTTTAATAAAACAGAAGGAAGTTTAGCAGGGAAACAAATGATTTCTGTGTTCAATACCACCACTCAAATAACTTGAAACTCATGGAAACTTCCATCCCTTGGGTTCAAGGATATCTGAAAGTAGGCATGAAGATTAAGTTCTTAACTCTGACACGCTGTGTCTTCACAGGATTCTCTTCCTAGTTGGGGTCGATGTTACATCCTTTTTCCTAAGGAAATTAGAACCTGCATATTGAAGTGCTCTAAGATTTTGAAAGATCAGGAGAGCAACATTTGGAGTCCATATATAGATTCTAAATACCCACACCATGGTGATTTTCCAAATTTGCTAATAGTCCTCACATTACAGAGCTAAAAACCACATTTTATGGGAGAATTAAGAACCAGTAAGGCTAGAGGGGAAAGTGCATTTGGTAGGAAGAAATGCATTTAATTCAGCCTCTCCCATTTGAAAACAAAAGGGGAAACAGTAACCAAATAACACAACATATGGAGTGTCTGTTTTGGGATGAAAATGCCAGGTAAAGAGGTCTTAAACTGAAATCCAGATAAGAGAGAATTATCCTCCCAACGGGAGATTTTTTTTCCCCTGCTCCTGGTTTCTGTCACACGAAGGACCGAGTAACAGCGACATCTAGTGGTTTAACATGATATAAGACAACAAAACAAATGCTCAGTGAGAGCTGAGAGGAAAACCCTGGAACGAAGCTGCTACATTTAAAGTTTCCTGATTTATGTGGCAACAAAATTGCATTCTAATGGAATCAGTGAGTCTTGTCTCCCACAGAATAATAGTGTTCTGGGTCAACATTTGGAAGAGTCATTTAGTATTCACTGCTGGAGAATGGGGAAGCCTGTAGTCACACCACCTCAGTCTTAGAATTGGAAATGTGGCAATATTGCCGGGATAAAAAAAACTAAAATGCATTAGCAAATGGCTATAAGAGGTAATGCTTCTCAGACAGGAGAAAGGCAGCTGAATATGCTTCTGAATGCCAACCCTAAAAACGTATCCAAAGATATTAAATTTCACTTTTTTTTAAAAAATTTCTCCGCAGACTACTTTCTCCTGTCAACAGAAGAGGCCATCTTAGGCCACCCTCTAGCAGCTGAAACTCTGGCACTCAGCCCTTTGGGTTAGACCTATGAGCCACACTGCTCTGCCCCTCTTTGCCTCGGCTGCCAGCCCCAGCATCCTTTTGTCTGGTTGCCAGGTCAATAATCTCTCTTGGCATCTACCTTTTTCACCCCTCCCCTCCTCCTCCCCCTCCATCAAGAAATGTAATTCCAAGCTGGCAGGCAGAAGGTCAGAAATCTTTGAAAGCCGCAACTTCCACCGCCCACACGCAGGTCTTGCCTCTGCACATGCTGCCAAATGCCAACTTACTCTCCTCCCTCCTCCACAACATCCTGTATCTCTACAATGCCCAGGTTGTCACTGAATCGGGCCCTCACATCTGCTTCCTTCCCCTTTTTCGGCAGCAGGCCTGTCTTTTATTAGTAACATCCTGTCACGTCTGTCCCAAAGGCTCAGAGCATCTTGTCACCCGTCCTGGGATCAGCAGCCTCCTCAGAGTTAGTGACTCTGGGGCTTGTCTCCTCAGAGGTGTCTGGAGGCTGGAGCCGGCCCAGAGCATCTGGGGAAAGGAGAGCTGACAGCCCCTGGAACCCACGCGACCACAGCTTTGCAAAGTGGGCCAGGTTAAACAAACGGCTCCAGGCTGGTGTGACAGAACGGACAAAGGACAGTCACACCCAACCTGAATTGGGGACACTTTTGTCTCTTTATACATTTTGAAATGACATATTCAGGGTTACGTTCGAACAGTCTTTTAGAAAAAGAAGTTTTCAGTATCTTGCATGACTTGTACCCACTCTGAAAGGATGTTTTGGAACACATCTACTATAACTTCCATGGTTTTAAAAAGGAGACCATGTCAATGTTTAATTTTGAGACTACAAATTTTATATAAATTATATTCTTAAAAACCAGGATTTTCAACTAACATCTTTGTAACCTCATATAACCACTGTCTTATCTCGATCAATTCTCCCTCCAAAGAGCAAAATCTGAGCTACCCCTCCAAAAAAAGGAATAAGAAAAAATACATAAGCGTTAAAAAAAAAATAGAAAGAGAAAAGGTAATTATTATCTATAATACAAATAACAAATATCCATTAAGGAGAAGCTAAAAGAGAAAAAATTACTCCAAAATCTGTGAAACAAGGAAAATGCCTATTAGTAGCAACTCAGAAAAGATGGATAGATCACAAATTATTAAGAAAAAGTGAAATTACCAACATCTTTGAAGTATACTTCAGAGATATTATTACTTCTGTGTTGTCGTTATTATTACATTAACATTAGTATTAGGATCCATGACAAAATTTAAACTAGGGTATTACGAGGTGATCATTTAGTTCTACCCCATTTTTTAATGTATGTTGAAACAGAAATCCAAAGATTAAGACTTTTTCCCTGATACCAAAGTGGAAAAGAGAGCCTAACGTTATGCTTCCCAATCCAGTATTATATGTGATATTTTTAAATATTAAAAGGATGTGGTTTTGAAGTAGATTATGTTATGGGCTGAATTCTGTCCCCCAAAATTCTTACACTGAAGCCCTAAGTCCCAGTGTAATGATATTTGGAGATGGGACCTTGTAGGTAATTCGGTTTAGATGAGGTCCTGAGGGTGGAGCCTCCATGAGAGGATTAGTGTTCTTATGAGAAGAGGAAGAGGAACAGATGTATAACTGTAGAGAACAAATGAGGGTGGTTGGCAGGGAGATGAGTGGGAAGATGGGCTAAATGAGTGATGGACATTAACGAGGGCACTGTGAGGAGCACAGAGTGTTGTATTAAAATGATGAATCATTGAATTCTACACCTGAAACTAACATTACACTGTATGTTACCTAACTGAAATTTAAATAAAAACTTGAAAAAAAGAGGAAGAGACCAGAGCTCTTGCTCTCTGGTTCTTTTTTCTCTCTTCTCTCCTCTCCTCTCCTCACCTCTCCCCTCCTCACCTCTCCCCTCCCCTCCCCTTCCCTCCCCTCCTGTTCCCTTTCTTTCCTCCCTCTCACTCCTCCCTGTACACCACATGAGCACACACATAGACAGCCATGGAAAGAAGAGGACCCTCACCAAGAACCAAACCTGCCAGCACCTTGATCTGGCACCTCTCAGCCGTGAGAACTGGAAGAAATGTCTGTTGTTTAAGCTATCAGTCTATAGCATTTTGTTACGGCAGGCTAAACTAAGATAGAAGAGTTCTGCCTTACACACTTTCCATTTCTAAAGTAAACATAATCATAATCGTAGAATTCTGACTACACACCAGTAAGTGAACTAAATTTCCTAAGATTAGGCATGCGATTGGGAGAGAAGGAAAAACCAGCCCTTTAAAGGCAAGCACTTAAAAGGTGAAGGCAGCATCAGATAACGCTCTTTCCCCAGAGTGTGTAAAAGGAAAAACAAAGGAACCCAGAAACAGACTGAGATGAAGAATGAAGTCTGTGAAGAGTGACAATGATTACAAATTCAGACATCATATGTTGAGGGCGCAGAGACTGTGTTTGGAACTTGCTTTTCTCTCACCATATTTTACTTCTGTTGCCAAGAAGATACTCAGTTTAAGATGACTAGAACAGTATGTCATCCAGGGACTAATGCTAAGGAGAAAGGTGGACAGAATGAAGAGGCTGCTGCAAGCTAAACGAACAACGGAAGGTTTCTCCAGCTTTTACAGTCAGTGATGGACTGATGGTGAATGTCTGCCTATGACTACAGCTCGCAAAAGCAAAAACATCTTTCTTTATTCTTTTAAAATTGGTGCATCAAAAGAATTCCCTGATCCAAAACAAAGAATTTTGCAGCCCACCATTTCCTGGTTATGTGACCTGAAGTCAGGAAGTTAACCTCATTAAGCCTCAGCTTCAGCCTTTAATGTGGAAATAATACACATCCACAGTCCCTTACATGAAATCTTTAGGACTAGATTTTAATTATATAAAGTAATCTAGGGCATATACTGAATCTTATATAATACCTATAATGTCTGGGGTAGCACTCCATAAGCAAACATACTGATACTCTTTCACAGAAAAAAAAAAGGACCAATAATCAACTTAATGAAAAAAATAAAATTTATCAAAAGATAATTCAAGTCAGGTGTTGTCACCAAAATTACAAAAATAACATTCTTTATTTTTGGCAAAAATAACATTCTGATTTAGAGCTTTCTAGACTTAGCAATTGTGGATACAGGATGGGGGACCCATAAATATATTCATCCTAGAGTGATGGCAGGAAGAAATGGCACACAGAGTATAGAAACTCATATAAGACTATGTAGGATGGATTACAAATGAGAACCCAAGGAATTCCAAGGCACCCAAGTAGAAGCAAAAACAAGTCTTAGCTGCGATGAACTCCCTCTCGTCAGATAACTGACATCCAGCTGCTAAGTGACCCGAGAGGCAGAATTATAAAGGTGTATAGATCCCATTTCTTTCTTCCACTCAATACTCCTTTCTTTAGACCTAGGATCTGCAAGCCCTTAGGAGCCAGCTTTTCTGAAGCTTGGGGAAGAGAGGTACACACCAACAGTGTTTCCTTTTTTAACACTGCACCTACCCTCTTTTACCTCACTTCTTGCCCTGGGGGTCCCGAAGGAAGAAGGGCTTTGTACTTGGTTTTACAGTTTTTAAAGCATGTTGCTTACATTGACTTCTTTGATCATTACACCAGCCAATGAGGGGCAAGTCCTAACCAACCGTTTGTAGTTAGTACCAGAATTTAGGACCCTTGCATTCTGCGTCCCCTTCGGGTGGATGGCATCATCCCAGGAACTTCTCTACCTCATGGCAGATCCTTCTCGGGGGTCTAGGAAGACCCATGTCTTCTTGGTTCAAAGCTCATGCCCATTTTTCAAAGCAACCCACTAGTTTCTTGTTTCTCATCTGAAGAATGCCTCTACTCCTGCCCAGTGACTCATTCAAAAACATCCCCACACACCCCCTCTTCAATTCCACAGGGATCTACCTTTCTCAAATTCTATTACTATGGGTTTTACAATAGAAAATTGCTTTAGTTTCAGTGGCAACGGCAGCCACTCAGCTACCACAGTGAGCAAAGATTTGTTCTCTCATGGTTCCTATGCCACTTAACAGAAGTCACACATACAAACAGATATTGAATCTGTCATTTACGTACCCAAAACCACTTCATGGGGATATAGCTTGACTTGATTCTAAATTCTAATTTTCAAAAGCCCTTGTGACACCTACTAGGACAAGGGCTTGAGAAAGAGAACAACTTCCGTAGAAAGGCAGCCACCCCCACAAATAGCATATGGCTTCAGATGCTGTATTTTTTAAACATCTTCTTTAAAAGACTACAGTAAGTCAGGACAAGGGTAATAATTTCAAATGTTTGAGTAACTAGTAACAGGACTGGTACAGCTGCTATGAGTTTTATTTAAGTTGAGAATTCAACAATTGTGTGTGTGTCCCTGTGCATTGCACATGTGCATGTAAACCTAATGCCTAACACATACTTGAAAGCGTTAAAACATACTCTGTTCCTATGTTGTTAGTACTTTTCTAAGATAGCAGTTATCCAAGTATCTCCGACAAGAATGTTTTGCTTTGTTTTGTAATTTATAGGCCATTATTTTGATCTGATACCAAGTAGCACTGGTAGGACCACTGTCCTTGTACGTGTTGTGCATGTAGATTCCTTCTCTCACGTTACATAACATGGTACTATATGGCTACTGGGCCTCAAAACACCAGGTGGTGAACACTTGGAGAATTCAAGATGCCGTTACCATGGGGACAAGATGCTGGTCCTTCTCAATGCAATCAGCATACTTCCTCTTTCAGAAAACTATTTCCACTGGAAAATAAATGAGCTTAAAAATTGAAGCTTTTAGTTTTAAAAGAATGACTATTTTCTTAAAATCTTGTATTTAGTAGTGATAGCAGATATGGGCAAGCAAAGGAGAAAATATTTGGAAAGGCCTTGTTTTCAAAGACATAGTTCTGACTTCTGCTTTTATCACTGGCTAGTATTGGGTGAAGAAAGAATTTCAGTACCTCAGGCTGCACTTCTCAAGTGTTCGTAATATGTGGCAGATTCCTAAGTGGCCATAAACCACTTTTTCTTCCTTTTTCTATATCTGTTTATACTTGACTTTACAACTCATGCCATGAAGTTAGAATCTACTTCCTTACTCCCTGAACATGGGCTGACATGCCTTGTCTGGCCAAGATGATGTGGCAGAATTAAGAGTTTATCAGTTCCATGCCTTGGGATCCAGTGTCCTGCAGCCTCCCACTCTTTCCTGAGATCCTGCCCACCTTCCAAGTGCCCTGCAAGAAGATGAGAGACCCTTCCTGAGTCATCTCCACTGTCACCCAGCCTGTAGTCAACAAACCCTCAGAAGCAGAACAGGAAGCTGAGGACATGTGACTAAGCCCAATGAGACCAGAAGAACCACTGACCCAAAGAATCATAAACTACATAAACTTCACTGTCTTAAGCCACCAAATTTTGGAGAAATTTATGTAACAAAAGACAACTATATACCATATACTTCTTTATTATATCTATTAGTTTCAAAGGACATAACAGCTAGACCCATAAAACCAAAACCAAAGATTAGGTTGAGGCACCATGAATGCCTAATATGAACCCCAAGCAGGTATGTACAAGCATCAACAAATTCATTGCCCTCACTCTGACAAATTGGACAGTAAATAGTTTCCTTTCATATATGAAATCAGCTGATTTTCATTCCAGATTCTATAGAGTTAGAAAGAGAAAACATAATGAATAATCCCTCTCTCACAACTACATATTTATTAAATGAAATCACACCTGCTCTTGCAAAATAAGTGTATTGTTGTAAATTCCATGGAAAACACACACACACACACACAATGAAAGAGAAAATTCCATCATCCTTATTTTATTTAACAATGGTAGGTAAAATCTAACATAATAGATAGTAAAGAGTTATTTTTAAAATATATTGGGTTTTAACATTTTTATCTCCAAAGTAATGTTTCCTAGAATAAAATAACAATAAGTGTTGCTCTCCAAAGTTTCTTTTAACAATTACGTATATGCCATTTCCCCTCTTTTTCCCCCTGGCCATGGGGACACTGGGAGCCATATGTTGAGATGGTGACCTCATAAACTAGAGGAACCACCAATCCCTATGTCAGTCTCATGGGGAGAACTGCCATGAAAAGCCACCCAGCACCCATCTGATGTTGTAGAAGCAAGAGAGAAATCACTGGTGTATACATTAAGATTTCAGGGTTTGTAACTTCAGAAGAGCAAAGCCTACCGCAGTGAGGCATTAGCAGATATGGGGCACTGACATGTATGAGCCTGCAGAAAGTGGGGGAGGGACTTCTGGAGGAGAGAGAGGGGACAACTGCAGGCACAAGTCCTTTGAGTAGGCAATCCAGAGCACCATTAGAGTTGCCATTCTAGATATATGGGTGATTCATCCTTTTTCACAGATAAGACAGCAGAGTGTGTGGGCATAGAAGCATAGATTTGGTGAGGGAAGAGCAGAGGGTGCTCTTTTGGTTGCTTCTACTGGGCCCTGAAACAAGAGGCAGATCATTGAGAATGTAAATTGGAATGAAAATCTGAGGGCCAAGAAGATGCTGTCAAATGGTCTTCAAGAAGCAGAGAGTGAATGACTGACTAGAGAAACACTGAGAGTGTGATGCTCCCACATGTACTAATGGGTATTATTTTCCTTTAGCCATGCTCAGCTGCTTGGCCACAGCCTTTATCCAACTGAAGAGCTGGAGCTAACCAGAGCAGAAGTTTTTCCAGGCAGGATTTATGACATATAAGCATATAAAAGACTGAGGAGGGCCAGAAAAACAAAGGTGCATAGAGGGGCATGATTATGTTGTTGAGCCATGAAATCCTACCTGAGGGATAATGTGAGAACACAGGATATGAGAGGCTATATTAGTCATCTCGGGACGTCAAACAAAATACCACAGACTGAGTGGCTAAAATAACAGAAATTTATTTTTTCACAGTTCTGGTGACTGGAAATCCAAGATCAAGGTTCTGGTAGGGCTGGTTTCTCTCTCCTTGATTTGTAGGTGGCCATTTCCCCGTGTCTTCAGTTGGTCTTTCTTCTGTGAATGTCTGTATCCTGATCTCCTCCTCTTATAAGGGCACCAGTCATTTTGGATTAATGACCTTATTTTAACTTGATCACAACTTATAAAGACCCTATCTTCAAATATAGCTATATTCTGAAGTACTAAGGACTGGGACTTCCACATAAGAATTTGGGGAGAACATAGTTCAGTCCATAACAAAAGGGTTGAGATGGAAAAATAGAAAGTAGTGGCCAGCAAGTAAGATGCTAGAAACTGAGGTTTTGGAGGCAAAGGCATAGAATATGAACAAGAGAATAGATGTCAGAGGTAAGAAAAAGATACAATACTCAGGGATAAAGAGGTCACAAACAAGGTATGGGATTTTTTTTTATCCTTGTGGATATGAAAGTCACCAAGATTGAAAACAGAAGTCACAAAAAAAAATACAATAAACCAAAGTAGAGTAAGTGCTAAAACTCTTCCATTAATGTAGAGGAAGAAGAGTGGGTAGAAAATGACCAGAAGGGTGACAGATGGCTACAACAAGGAAGCACACCAGATGGTCCAG
Source organism: Suricata suricatta (assembly GCF_006229205.1). Lineage (NCBI taxonomy): Eukaryota > Metazoa > Chordata > Mammalia > Carnivora > Herpestidae > Suricata > Suricata suricatta. Next base: position 54,207,149 of record NC_043704.1, read on the forward strand.
TCAGATGGCATGTACTTTAAAGGAACTGAGGATATTTGTGTAGGGAAGTGAGGAAAACAAGAGAGAACCATATTCTGGTAGAAGAATGTTGAGCAAAGGCTACACTATCTTACCTACAAGTCCAGGAGTACATGATGGGTAAGAGGGGAAAAAAGCCACTGTTTGAGGCTGTAGGGGTAGCAGTGCCCTTGGAAAAAGCCATTTTTTAGAATAAGAAGTAGAAAGGAAGTTTATGAGAAGAGATTTAAAACAGGTCCCTTACTTAAATGACAAATTGTGATTGACTTTGGTGATCACCAATATCATTTTCCTCCTTTTTCAGCCACATGGAGGACAGGTCTTCCATTATCCATTATCCTTAGGCAGGAATATCTGAATTTTTCTGGTAAAGAAATGTGAGAAATGGTACATGTTGCTTCTGGGCTGATGCAGTGGAAAGTCCCTGTGCAATGAGCCTTTGTTTTTTAAGGGCTGATGGCAGTGTGTGCGTGTGTGTGTGTGTGTGTGTGTGTGTGTGTGTGTGGCTGATTTGTTACCACAGTAAAAGCTAGCTTCTCCTGATTTGTACATATACCAAGAGTCCCAAGATGTACAGTGGAGGAGCTGAGGAAGAAAGGAGACCTAGACTCACTGGAGAATGTGCACAGCTATCTAAGTGCTTGAGGATGGAGGATGGGCTGCGAGAGAAATGAGAAAACATGGGAAAACCAGAAAAGCCTTGTTTCAAGTGTTGAGAAGATAATTTTCCTGACATGTGTTACTAAAGGTAGATCTTTTTACACTTCAAGAGTAACGTTTCCAAAGCCAAAGACAAACTTCTGTTTTACTTATAAATATAATGAGTGAAATATATGGGACCAGCAGAGTACATAAAACCAAATATTCAATGCTTAGGCCTCTCGGGTGAGCTAAGTCACGAGTTAGAAGGCAGTCAAGTCCAAAGAATGTAAACAGAGTGTGGTATCAGCAACACAAAGAAAGTTAATTTAGAACATACAAAAAAAAAAAAAAAAAAAGAAAAGAAAAAGAAAAGAAAGAAAATGGATCACGGGAGAGCAGACAAGGCCAAATTTCCCAAGTGGAGGGCTGGTGGGGAGGAGAGAAGCAGTGGAGTGCAGGTACACAGCAGCAGGAGTGGCGCGGAGACCACCTCTCGGTGAATACACTGGAGAGAGGACTCACAGAATCACAAAGAAAAACAGAGTAAGCAAAGCAGGGAAGTTGGGAAATTGTACAGCCACCGAAAAGCAGCAAGCCCTCCCAATTTCTACTCACCGCATACAACCCATTCGCAAGAAAAGAAAAAGAAACAGTGGATCAAAAGAAGAGGCTTCGCCACATTGATTCATTGGATGATCTTAACCTCTGCTCCTCAACCCCCTCCTCTGTACAATGGCTATGATGATGGTATTCAGTATCTGGAGCTGCAGTAAAAATTCAATGAAATACAGCAGCCAGACAGACCCATGAAACGGTGCTCAACGTCACTCATCATCAGGGAAATACAAATCAAAACCACACTGAGATACCGCCTCACCCCAGTCAGAGTGGCTAAAATGAACAAATCAGAAGACTACAGAGGCTGGCAAGGATGTAGAGAGATGGGCACCCTCTTGCACTGTTGGTAGGAATGCAAACTAGTGTAACCACTCTGGAAAACAGCGTGGAGGTTCCTCAAAAAACTATCCATAGAACTCCCTTATGACCCAGCAATAGCCCTGCTAGGGATTTACCCAAGGGATACAGAAGTGCTGATGCAGAGGAGCACATGTACCCCAATGTTCATAGCAGTACTTTGAACAATAACCAAATTATGGAAAGAGCCTAAATGTCCATCAATGGATGAGCGAATAAAGAAGATGTGGTTTATCTATACAATGGAATACTACTTGGCAATGAGAAAGAATGAAATGTGGTCATTTGCAGCAATGTAGATGGAACTGGATGGTATTATGCTAAGTGAAATAAGTCAGGCAGAGAAAGATACCATATGTTTTCATTCATATGTGGATCTTGAGAAACCTAACAGAAGACCACGGGGGAGGGAAATGGGGGGGAGGAATTACAGAGAGGGAGGGAGGCAAACCATAAGAGACTCTTAAATACTGAGAACAAAACTGAGAGTTGATGGGGGATGGGGGAGAGGGGAAAATAGGTGATGGGCATTGAGGAGGGCACTTGCTGGGATGAGCACTGGGTATTGTATGGAAAAAATTTGACAATAAATTATATTTTTAAAAAAGACAGCAGCTTAAAGGATCAACAAATTATGTTCTACATACAGAATGTTTCACTGAAGACTAATTCTCACATCCAGAAGGCAAGACTGAAATGTTGAAGTACCTTTGGATGGGTAAAGAATATTTACCAGCTCTTAATATGAGAAAAGATTATTGGTCTAAGTTAAATGCAACCTGGTATATTTTGTTTCATTCAACCGCATAGTAAATTCAGTTAAAAAATTTCATCCACAAGGTAAATATTCTCTTTTGCTGCAAGTCAGAGAAGACTAAAATGATAATAACAAATGTGTAAGGATACCTAAATCCCAGTGGATCCTAACGATCATCTGATCATTAGCCTGGAGCCCAGGCAAAAATACATCCCTGATTATGTCAGCCTACTTCACTACCAGGAAAATTCAAACATATACATTTAGGAAGCTCTTTAAATGATTCATGAACCCCCACTCCCACTGCCCACCCTCCAAGAAAAGTGCCATGACTGGTACAGACAAGACTTGAGATAAAGAGAGAGGACCACCTGTTCAGACAGGGCTACCATGAAACCTTTCATTAAGGTTTTACTTTCCTAGAAAGGACTAATCCAGGCAACAAGCACTTTGAGGGCAAGACTAATATCCATTCTTCTGAGTATAGCTGACACAAAGGACCTGCTGTATACAACCTAAAGTCTAAAGCTGTAGTAACTATGGGTTGATTGGTGAGTTTTTAAGAACCCAAGTGTGGATTGTACATATTCCTCCAAGCTATGTAACCCTTTTACAAAGACCGATGGGGCCCCTTTCTAGATCTCTGGTTCAAAAACACCTATTGAGAACATTCTCTACCTCTAGCGGTATGCTAAGGCCTGAGGATACAAAGTTAACACTCATTTTGATAGGCCTTCCACAATGAAGTAGCACAAACTTAGTGGTTTAAACAATAGAAGCTTATTTTCTGGGGTGCCTGGGTGACTTAGTCGGCTAAGCATCCAGCTTCGGCTCAGGTCAGGATCTCCCGGTTCATGGGTTTGAGCCCTGCGTTGGGCTCTGTGCTGACAGCTAGCTCAGAGCCTGGAGCCTGCTTCAGATTATATACTCCCTCTCTCTCTGACCCTCCCCTACTCGCACTGTCTCTCTCTGTCTCTCAAAAATAAATAAAAAACATAAAAAATTAAAAAATAAAAAATAAAAATAAAAGAAACTTATTTGCTTATAGTTTGTGTCTTCAGGTTGGTTCCTTCTGAAGGCTATGAGAGAGAAATCTATCCCAGTCCTCTCTCCTTGGCTTCTCCCTATATCTTCACATGATCTTCCCTGTATGTATGTCTGTATCCAAATCTCCTCTTCTATTAGCTCAGGGCCCACTCTAATTGCCTTAGTTTAACCCAATTTCTTCTGTAAAGGCACAATATCCAAATAGGATGAAATTTTAGGGGAAGCCTGGATGGCTCACTAGCTTAAGTGTCTGACTCTTGATCTTGGTTCTGGTCATGATCTCACAGTTTGTGAGTTTGAGCCCCCTGTCAGGCTCTGCACTGACAGTGTGGAGTCTGCTTGAGATTCTGTCTCTCCCTCTCTCTGTCCTTCCCCTCCCTCCACCAAAATAAATAAATAAATTTAAAAAATTTTTTAAACAAATAGGAAAATATTTTAAAGAGCAATCTCAACAGTTACATTTTGATAGGCACACAATTTAGCCCATAATGAACACATTCCCTATTTCAGAATACTCATATTGGATTGTTGACTGAGATGCCCACAGGAAGGCCTGGAAAGGCAAAAATTGTGTGCTCTCTAGCACTTGCCTGACAGAATCCTACTTCCCAGCAACAAGCTCACCTTTTTTTATATTTAAACTCCATTTGCAATAAGTTCTCTGTTAGGAGCTTTCTAAGCTCTGCTAACTAGCTGCTCTGCCAGAGAATTAGAGAGGCATTGTATATTTTCAAAATCCTTGTGGAACTAAAAATCACTGTGAGTATATTTGCCAAAAGATATGCATGCATGTAGAAGATAAAATGGTAGTGAAGTAACCTGACGGGTCCATTCCAGAAAGAACAAAATGGTTAGCCGTAAACTACCTATACTTCCATTGTATCTGTATAAGTTCCACAAAGCAAATGTATTCCTCACAAGACTCTGTCCCCTGCTCGTTGTTTCCAGTCTAGACTGGGTTCCCACAGCCAGACTGAGAAAAGAAAGTCCACATGCACAAACAAATTTTCTGCTTAAATAATATGGATTAGAAAGTAAACTACTCCTAGTCTGCTAATATTTCCATAATATTATTAAAAGCTTTGCTACCAAAACAAAAACAAAACAAATATCCCATTCATACACAGCATTTCATTTCAGCCTAACTCATGAAATTTGTTTGCTTCATGCAGATCAGTTGCTCATAAAGCTTAAATTAAGGGCAATTTCTGCTTCTGCATGAGAAATGTCAAAAAGGTAGTGGAGGAAAACCTGGAGTCTGACCAAGGAAGTCAGCCTACTCTTTCCTTTTATCTTAAGAAACTTAAGACCTATTTCTTTTACAATTACAACAGATAACAGAGCCTTCTTAAAGGCTTTTTTTTGGGCCATGGAATCTAAATTTCTAACTACTTTATTAGACATATAATATAGTTGGCACATTGAAAATTACTATACTATGGTCAACTTACTATATTTAACATGTCACACGAGCATATCCAAATTTACCAGTTCTCCTTTTCACTACTAGATTTATATTCTCCTGAATCTCCTTTTTCAGTTAAAAGTATAATGGGGGCGCCTGGGTGGCTCAATCGGTTAAGCATCCAGCTTCAGATCAGGTCATGATCTTGTGGTTCGCGGATTCAAGCCCAAGTCGGGCTCTGGGCTGACAGCTAGCTCAGAGCCTGGAGCCTGTTTCAGATTCTGTGTGTGTGTGTGTGTGTGTCTCTCTCTCTCTCTCTCTCTGACCTTCCCCTGTTTGTGCTGTCTCTCTCTGTCTCTCAAAAATAAATTTAAAAAAAAAACCATAAAAAAAGTATAATGATCCTCCCAGTTACTCAAAGAAGATATCTTAGGTATCTTTCACTCCTCTCTCTTTTACTTTCCACATCTACTCAGTCCTCAAATTCTTGTGATACTACCACATTCATTCAACATTACTGGCTTGCTATTATATGCCAGGAATTGAGCTAAGCATTGGGGAAATAGTAACATGAAATGTAGCTTTCTATCAAACAGCTCAGAAATACTTGGAAAGTCAATTACCAACTACAGTGATAAGGCCATGATAGAACTATGTTCTAGATGTTTGAGGAGTCCCAGAAGCAATATTCTTGAAGGCAGTTTTAAAGAACAAAAGAATTAAAATAACCTAATCTTACACCTAATGGGGCTAGAATAAAAAGAACACAAACAAGGCTCAAAGTCAGTAAAAGGAAGAAAATAATAAAGATTAGAATGAAATAGAGACTACTAAATAGAGACTTAAAAAAATTAGAACAGATCAATGAAACCAAGAGTTAGTTCTTTGAGAAGATCACCAAAATGGATAAACCTTTAGCCAGACTCATTTAAAGACAGAGATGGTGGGGCACCTGGGTGGTTCAGACGGTTGAGCTTCCAACTGTTGGTATGGCCTCAGGTCATAATCTCATGGTTGGTGAGCTTGAGCCTCATACCTAGCTCTGTGTTGCCATTGCAGAGCCTGCTTGGGATTTTCTCTCCCTCTTTCTCTGCCCCTTCCCTGCTCACATGGTCTCTCTCTCCCTCTCTCTCTCTCTCTCTCTCTCTCTCTCTCTCTCTCTCTCTCTCTCTCAAAATAAATAAAACTTTAAAAAAAAAGACAGAGAGAAAGACAAAGGGAGGGACAGGAGAGAGGGGCAGGAAGGAGGAGAGAGAGAGAGAGAGAGAGAGAGGACTCAAATAAAATCAGAAATTAAAGAGACAGAGCAAATAATACCACAGAAATACAAAGAATTATAACACAGTATTCTGAAAAATTGTATGCAAAAAAATGCAACCTAGAAGAAATGGATAAATTCCCAGAAACATACAATCTTCCAAAACTAAATCAGGAAGAAATAAAAAATATGAACAAAACAAATACTAGCAATATAATTGAATTAGTAATCACAAAATTCATAATAAACAAAAGTCCAAGACCATACGACTTCACAAGTGAATTCTACCAAACATATAAAGAAGAATTAAGGCACACCTGGGTGGCTTAGTCAGTTAAGCATCTGGCTTCAGATCAGGTCATGATCTCGCAGTTCATGGGTTCAAGCCACATGTCGGGCTCTGTGCTGACAGTTAGCTCAGAGCCTGGAGACTATTTCAGATTCTGTGTCTCCCTCTCTCTCTGACCCTCACCTGCTCACGCTGTCTCTCTCTGTCTCTCAAAAATAAACAAAAAACATTTAAAAATTTAAAAAAGAAGAATTAATACCTATTCTTCTCAAACTATTCCAAAAAACAGAAGAGGAAGGAAAGCTTCCAAATTCATTCTAGGAAGCCAGCATTATTGTGATGGCAAAACCGAATAAAGACCCTACAGAAAAAAAAGAAAACTACAGGCAAATGTCTCTGAAAGAACATATTTGCAAAAATCCTCAACAAAATATTAGCAAACCAAATCAAACAATACATTTAAAAAAAATCATTTACCATAATCAGGCAGGATTTATTCCTGGGATGCAAGTGTGGTTCAATACTCACAGGTTAACCAGTGTGACACATCACATTAACAAGAGAAAGGATAAAAACCACAGAATCATTTCAACAGATGTAGAAAAAGCATTTGACAAAGTACAACATCCATTCATGATCAAAATTCTCAAAATGATAGCTTTAGAGAGAACATACCTCAACATAATAAGGATCATATATGAAAAACCCACAGCTAACATCATACTCAGTGGTGAAAGACTAAGAGCTTCACCTTTAAGATCCAGAACAAGACGAGGATGTCTCTCTCACCACTTTTGTTCAACAGAGTATTGGAAGTCCTAGCCACAGCAATCAGATAAGAAAAAGAAATAAAAGACATCCAACTTGGGGAGGAATTGCAGCTTTCATTATTTGTAAATGTTATGATACTATATTTCCATATATAGAAAATCCTTAAGACTCCACCAAAAACTACTGTAACTGATAAATAAATTCAATAAAGTAAGAGAAAGCAAAATTAATTTGCAGGAACATGTTGCAGTTCTATACACTAATAATGAAGTAGCAGAAAGACAAATCAAGAAAATAATCCCATGTACAATTGCACCAAAAAGAATAACATACTGAGGAATGAACTTAACCAAGGAGGTAAATAACCCATACTCTTACAATTATAAACACTGATAAAAAAAAATAAATAAATAAAAGAACTGAATAAGGACCAGGTTGGGCCAGGGGACAGAAGCAGGTGGCAGTGTAGATACATAATTTGAAGAATATGAAAATGAACACACATGAAATTGCATGGTCATTGGGAAACTATTAAATTTCAGGGTGACTTGACCAGAGACTGTGGTAGATTGGCAGGAGATAAAATTGCATAAGAAGGCAGGAAACAGATTTTAGAATATCGTGTGTTTTAAGTTAATGGTGATCCATTAAAGGCTTATAAATAGTAACACAATCCAATTTCTTTCCTAGAAAGGCTGTTCTTTCTGCATTGCGTAAGTTAGATGGAGTATGTAATTACAGGGATGGTGAAGGAAAAAAATCAGATAGAAGCTATTAGATAAATGTGGAGGAGAGAGAGAAAATTATTCTAACCTGTTATCCCCATTCTCAGCATCAGCTATAAGTAAGGGTGAAAACATATAAAAGGTTTAAAAAATTAAAACACTAGTGCATAAAACTGGATGTGCAATAGCTATTCCAACCAGGAAGCCATACTGGTTACCAAAATAGCCATAGAAAAACCAAACTGAACAATGCTGGTAGTAGAGTACAATTGTTAAGACATGGATTTTGGAATGAAATCGTCTAATGGGGTGTAAACTTAAGCAGGTTACAGAACTTCACTAAACCTCACTTCATTTATTAAGCAAATGAGGTTAATAATCATGCCAATCTCTTAAAGCTACAGTGAGAATAAATGGAGTAAAGCATATGGTGCACAGTACCGGACACACAGAAACAACTAGTGAAGAGTAGCTTGTCTTATACCAGTATGGAATCATTCACCTCTACAATAAACCTGCAGAGACCCAGGGAGGAGAGTTCTGGACTCAGATATCTGGCTCTATTTCTTTTTTTTTTTTTCTATTTTTTAATGTTTATTTACTTTTTAGAGAAAGAGAGTGTGAGTAGGCAAAAGACCGAGAGAGGAGGAGAGAGAATCAGCACAGGGATGGAACCCACAAGCACTGAGATCATGACCTGAGCTGAAGTCAGATGCTTAACCAACTGAGCCACCCAGGCACCCCTGGCTCTATTTCTTATGAGCTCTTTAAACTCACATAAGTTACTGAATTTCTCTATTTCTTGTGATCACTTGAGACAAAATACTTGGTTCCATTTATATAATAGGGTTGTTTTTGATATGAGATAATACATGTGAAAGTAGCTTTAACAGCTAAAGTGAGGAATACACATAAGATATCATGGTCTGACCTTGGCATATTTTATATTGAGCAGCTCTGGCCACATGGGAATAAGAGCTATAGCACAGAAATAGTACCAAAAAAGCAGTGGGCTCAGATGAGGGCGACTGGACTCCAGCCCAAGGATGGCCACTGACCTGTGACCCAGGGACAGCCCCTTACCTGCTTAAAGCCCCCCCCAACTTACTCATCAACATCTTAAGGGGATGTACTGCACACCTTCTAAACCATCTTATTACAGACCCAACAATCTGATTCCCTTCACTAAGACAACTTTAAATGTTCAATATTCTACATTTTCCTCTAGCCGACAAAACTGCTCTAAATGAAGCAAAGACAGGAATTACTATGGGTCAAGCATCTCTCTAACCCAAAGTCAATGCAATCTCACATTATTTAATTTCTCACATGCTTTAATCTGTGATGACATTCAGCAATAAGCAGATTAAATACAATTAGTGTACCAGAACACAGTTATCAGGCTTCACCCTGAAAGGGATTTATGTATCACCTTTTGACCGAAAAATGGCATCTGTGCAGATTCTGGTCAGAATTAGAGAAAACGTAGGTCATAAAATTCGACAAAAGACTAATTTTCATAGTATTTTTCACACAAATATAGAATATTTGCTATTATTACCTATTATTCAAGTTTAACCTGCCTGCAAATATATTGGGTTTTTCTATAAGCAATATAATCATAAAGGTTAAGAGGTGCAAAGGCAAAGGGTTAATAATGCTATGAGAAAATTATTTTTTCTGGTTGAACTAACAAGTAGTTCATCACATCCTTCCATTATGTTCCGAAGTTCAAGAGCCTGAACGGTAAACACAGTGGAAAACGCACAGGATTTTATCACTATGGACATTGTTGCTTATTTTGAGTTGTTTCTCTGAATGAAAATCACTGTCCCCAAAAGAACAGATGGTAGGGGCACCTGGGTAGCTCAGTCGGTTAAGCATCGGGCTTCAGATCAGGTCATGATCTCACGGTTTGTGGGTTTGATCCCTGCGTCGGGCTCTGTGCTGACCGCTAGCTCAGAGCTTTGAGCCTGCTTCAGATTCTGTGTCTCCTTCTCTCTCTGACCCTCCCCTGCTCACGCTATCTCTGTCTCTCAAAAAAATAAATAAATGAATGAATAAAAATGAAAAAAAAAAAAGAACAGATGGTAAAACAGTTCACATAAAGCAGAATTCCTCAACCTTGGCACCATTGCATTTTGGACCAGATAATTTCTTTTAATGTTTTTATTTATTTTTGAGACACAGAGAGGCAGCGTGAGCAGGGGAGGGTCAGAGAGAGAGGGACACAGAATCCGAAGCAGGCTCCAGGCTCTGAGCTAGCTGTCAGCACAGAGCCTGGCGCGGGGCTCGAACCCACAAACCGTGAGATCATGACCTGAGCTGAAGCCGGCCACTTAACTGACTGAGCCACCCAGGCGCCCCTGGACCAGATAATTCTTTGTTGTGGGTGCTGTCCTGTGCCTTGTAGGATGTTTAGTAGCATCCCTGGTTTCCAACCACTGTATGCAGAGATAGGCGCCACTCCTCAATCGCGGCAATCAATGTTTCTAGACACACTGTCAATGTCCCTTGGGGAGACAAAATTGTTCCTATTTGTAAACCACTGGTTTAATGACAGCCCATACACACTTACCCGGCTCCAAATCTGTATCACCCTGTCAGTATCATCCTTTATCCATTATATGAAAGAAAATAATTATCAGTGAGGTAGGGAATTTTTAATGTGACTCCTTCTAATGAGGTCTGATCAAATGACTGGCCAGCAGGGTAACAGCTGAGAAACCACCCATTCTACAAACTCTCATGTGCCCCAAAATTGACTGGGATTCCCAGCACCCTATGGAAGGTATGAAAAGCAGGAGTTTTGGGATACAAAGGTGTGTGTGTGTGTCTATTTTCATTTTGATCTATGGAATCAGGAAGACTCTTTTCCTTTTCTTTTTTAATGGTCTCCTCTTACGTGCTCTCTCTACATCTGTTTAACTTTATCCCAAAACAACTTGGAAGCTAAAGTTTGTAATCAAAGGAAGGAAACAGAGCATTTGTCTCTAGAAAGGGTGAATTAGGTGGGTGGGAGTCACTAGACATTTTTTATTGTTATTCTCTTCCATGCTGTTCAAACATTTAATAATCACATGAATTTGTTTCCACATTTAAAGAACTAATTATCCAAATACATTTAAATCATGATCTGCCACAAACTGTACACAGGGTAATGTGGTTTTAAATTACAAGACAGCTGCCAACACTGATTCCACCTATAAACAGAATGGCAATTACCTGGATCTGTGATTTGAAAGTCTCTAATATTTTTCCAGAATGACAATACAGCTACCACTGCCTGTAGTATGAATAATGCAGAGAAATGGCAGATGAACTTGAGACTGTTGCATAAAATAAAGTTCCACGTCCCCAAATGAAGTTTGCATGAGGGGATTCCAAGTAGCCCACTGCTTCTGAAAACACATTCCTAAAGTTTTGCAATAATTCAATCTAAAACTTTAGGTGGCATCTGTCCTTTTCAACAGGGACTTTCATGTTACATAGATTAACTATGAGTTCATCATGAATAAGAACTAGATGGCATATAAATGCAGAATAGTTATGATGTATTTTAGTTCTTTTATAATCAATATACCTTATATGTTTGCACCAGTTTAGAAAATACAGCACATATTTTTTCAGGGCCTGCTCATAGCTAGCACTCTGCTAGACATGGAAGATATAATGGGGGGTCAGAGACAACCCATCCCCTCCCAGAGCACATTTGTGTTGAAATGAATAGAGAATTGTTAACTTTTTTCTTTATACATTTCTGTAAAGTGTCATTTCAATAAGTATTTATTTTCCTTTTATTACTGAAAAATATCTGAGAGCAAAAAAGAAAATGGCATTTATTAAAACAGAGAAGAGTATCCCATCTTTTTCCATATAAAATTAGTTCCACAAAATGTCTCCTCAGGAAAAAAGAATTCTGTGGTTAAATAAGTTTAGGAAACAGTACATACCATATAATGTATATCTCTTCCAGAGAACTGAAAGGAAATCAGATGGGAAATTTTACTTACCATAAATCCAGGACATTTATCCCCACAGAAAGAAGTGGGGGGAACGGAGGAGAGAAACAGAGAAAGGGACATAAAAAGAATTACAGTAGAGACTATATTGAACTTCCAAGGTTGCTGCAAAAAACAAAATCATTTTCATACAGGAAACAAAATACATATAATGAAGAAAAATGGATTAATGGAAAGAGAATGGAATAAATAGATTAGTCAATGGGTAGAGAGACAGACCAAAGGATAGAGAGAAAGAGAGACAAATGGTAGAAGTGGGAAACAAGGAGAAAGAGGCACAGAGAAAATACTGTTTGAGCTTTAATGATGGATGTTTTGCTTTATAATATACAATACGTTTATCTCTTCGAGAATATTTATGGTTAAGATCCACATTAGTCTTTTTTTAAATGTATGTTTATTTTTGAGAGAGCACAAGCAGGGGAGGGGCAGAGAGAGACACACACACAGAATCTGAAGCAGGTTCTAGGTTCTGAGCTGTCAGGACAGAGCCTCATGCAGGGCTTGAACTCAAGAGCTGTGAGACCATGACCTGAGCCGAAGTTGGACACTCAACCGACTGAGCCATCTAGGCGCCCTGAGATCCACATTATTCTACAAGGTGTCCGGAGTCAAAGTGGTGAATCTGGGGAATACACAAAACAGAAACAGACTCCAAAGTAGTCCACTTATGTTAGTATTACACATATCAAGACCAATAAGGCTCTGCAAAACCTGGCTGTACAGAAGCTCATTTGGTTTCACTTAAGCTATTAACTGCCCATAGAATTAAAGATCAACACATTTTAGGAAGCACCAATGTATAAAGCCATAGTCTACTGGACTTGTCAATAAATAGCAAGGACATAATTAGAGAAAATGGAATAATTCTAACCTGATAGATGATAGATATTACATAGGAAGGAAAGAAGGAAGGAAGGAAAGGAAGGAAGGAAGGAAGGAAAGAAGGAAGGAAGGAAGGAAGGAAGGAAGGAAGGAAGGAAGGAAGGAAGGAAGGAAGGAATTTCTTTTGGTTTATTCTTAAAACTATGGTTCATTCTTAAAACAATGGATTATTTATAAATGCACTACTAATATCATGATTACTCTACAAATATGGACCCAACATTCTTCTCCCCTCTATACATGCATGATACTCCTCACATCAAGAAATGGAAATTACTGGAGTGCCTGGGTGGTTCAGTTGGTTAAGCATCCAACTTTGGCTCAGGTCATGATCTCATGGTTTGTGAGTTCGAGCCCCTGTGAATACGAGCCCCTCATCAGGCTCTGTGCTGACAGATTTGGATTCTGTATCCTCCTCTCTATCTACCCCTCCCCAGCTTGCACACCCTCTTTTTCAAAAATTAACATAAAAAAAGAGATGGAAATTACTTATCTTACCTTTGATTCTGTACTGGCCTTGTTAAATGGCTTGGACCAACAGAATGCAACAGAAGCTATGCTGTGCTAGTTCCATGCTGAGTCCATCTAAACTGTCATTGAGCTGAGTCTGGATTTGTTTCTGCTTTACTTAAATTCTAGTAACCAATGGCTTCAAGTATTTTAATAGCAGGACCTGGAATTGTGGTCTGAATACCAGTAATGCTTCAAAGGTCTCTCTATGCTTTAGAATCTACCTATCAGCTTTTTAAAAATTTCTTTTTTATTTTTTTTTGAGACAGAGAGAGACAGCACGAGCAGGGGAGGGTCAGAAAGAGAGGGAGGCACAGAATCTGAAGCAGGCTCCAGGCTCTGAGCTAGCTGTCAGCACAGAGCCCGATGTGGGGCTCGAACCCACGAACTGTGAGATCATGACCTGAGCCGAAGCTGGATGCTTAACTGACTGAGCCACCCAGGTGCCCCTAGAATCTACCTATCAGCTTTTAAGACCTCTGTGGACTCCCTTTGCTCTCCTGTCCCAAGCTCTCAAGATCTTTCTTAAGCCTAATGTCCTGTCCCAGCTTTCAGTGGACCATTGCCTTGCAATCAGTAAATTCCTGGTGTACCAGAGGGATTTCTCTGAGCTCTACTGCTCTACCCTCAGCCTTTAGTGCACTACAGGTGACATGCATTTAATTTGCCCTAAAGCTTAAGAAAACATTGTGTGCCTCAAGGTAATTAATTTTCTTAGCTCCCATAAAATGTCCCCAAGCTTCAGCATGCTGTGTCTGTTCTCTCAGTGGGTCAGAATTGGAAGGCAGGTATAGTTTTGCTCTCTAACTAGGGCTTTTAAGAGTTTGATCCAAAAAACCAACCAGCATGCTTTGGTAAATGTTTAATCAAAGTTCTCCTGGTTTCATTTTACCCAGTTTAAGGTGGCTGGAGAACTCCCCTGCCATTCCCCAGAGGGGGCATTCCCCAGGGGACAACAGCAGTCATGGGTCCTTCTCTGCTGGGACGGATTGAGCTCTTCCTAGAATTTAATTCACTTATTATTAATTAGCTCTCTGCTTTTAGAATCTATTGGGTTGTTCTCATAGTGGAAACAATGGTCTTTTGCAACTTTCTACATCAAAACAAGAAGCAAAAGTCCTTATATTGAAATATATTAAGATCCATACTCTTTCCAGTCATAAATGAGTTCTCAGTACCTGCTCAAACTTCTTTCCTATTTAATAGCTGTACAACTAGACTGGCTGATGCCCTCCCCCTGGTCCAGTTCACAAGCCAATCCTTACCAAGCCAAGAGATCAACAACTTCACTGCCTTGCCTACCAGCCTTTGATAATATGTACAGGGTTGAAAGGTGGAAGGTTTAGGATTAGAGTCTGTGTGTGGGATTAGCCTGGCTGACCATACATTAATATACCAACAGTTCTCCACATCATAAAAACCTTCCCTGATACCTACTGTATTACTTCTATTTATAGGACTAATCATATTTCCATCTGACATTTCAGTGACATGGTGAAATTCGTACCATATCCTGGGGTCCCTCCCTCCATGGCCAGAATAATGATGCTACTTAAATTCTGCCAGCCACCCAGAGCCTTCCACCTACTCATCTCCATATGTACCAACCACTGATCAGCACCCTGCTGTTTTACAGAATGGATCCCCCGCAAACATAATACTGTGCTCACCTAATTAAGCATTACTCATCCATATTTTCTCTAATACTTTACACAGAACTTTTGATTCCCAGCATAGTGTGTGGCACAAAGCATTCATTCAATAAACATCATTATTATTTAATTAAAGATATTATGGGCTAAATTTCTATCTATATCAAAGGTCAAGTGGTCGTGGCAGACAGATGAAGGAACACAGTTCAGGGATGAGTCATAGCACCATAATTAGGATTGGATTCACTAGAGAATCAGTTATCCTAGTAATAGTCAAGAGTAAATTCTTCTCTGTATACTACTCCAAGGTATGGTTCAATGATTAGATTTCTAATTTAAATTCTAATGTTTAGAATTCAGTTGTGAAATTGGGTAAGATGAGATCATTCTACACAAAAGTAATGTCAACCATCAAGAGCAAAGTTGAATTGAGCTGAGCTGCCAGATGCTGGATTAAGTGGCGCTATCAATTATGAGGATAAGCCAAAAATTAAAAAGCCAAGTCTCTAATCATTTAGTGTGATACTGTAAGCAAGAGGTCAAATAGGAGAAAGTGTCGCTGCCTTGCTATTCCCTTTCTCCCCATGGATCACCACTGAGTCACAGTTGGGTGGATCAACTCAGATGTGGGGAATCATCTCAGTGCCAAGGGACCCAAATAAAAAGCTCTTGAAGTTGTAAGAACCTAGAGGCCAGAAGGAAGAGGAGCAGGAAGGCCTAGAAATTGAAAAGTACCATGTGCTGCGTCAGAATGTTGAAAAAGGCTCTTCAAGGCTTTCATCCCTCTGCTGGATAAAGAGGTCTTAGCAGAGACACTGGGAGAAGAGTTCTGCCAAAGTCCCCCAATAAAGAGGCCTCTGAATGGAGGCACCTGGGCTAGGAACCCAGAAATGCATGAGCATGGCAGCCAACCAGGAACTGGAGTCCTTGACTGCAACTCCCTTCAGAGACAACCATGCATTGGCCATGCACCGAGACCGCTGTGCCGAGGGCTGCTTTCCCTTTGAGTCTTTGTTATTTCCTATGGTCGAGTCTAAAAAGAACTCAGACCACAGGTGTTTGTCTGGGAGCTAGACTCTTCATCATCTATCAATAATAAGGCGGCACTAAGGTGGACAGTAATCTATAAACTCCACAGGCCCACTCAGTTATTCAGCCTTGAGGGTTAAGTCTCTTGCCAGAGGCTGGAGATAACATAGCACTTCGCAAAGTTCTTTGCTAAGTAAGTTCCTGTGGAGTTTCTCCTATATCAGGAAACCGAGCCTCATGGCCCACTGCAAAAAGAAGCAGGAACTAATCCAGGGCAAAGGTAGAAATTTGGAGATAGTCTATGAATGTATCTAGAAGGCAATGAGGTCTTTGAGATTAAAAGCATTGGTACTATTATGATTCCCACAATAAATTAAAATTAAAACTTAGAGTCATCTTCATTACATCTATTATCACTTAGTACTTTGTATCCATGGATATTAAATACTATAAACTCAAACAACAGCTTCAAAAGGTATAGCTCCTGTCCTGAGACAACTTATATTTTACAGTTGTGCTTAGGCCTCAGGCTTCGGGGCTGGGGGGTGGGGGACCCTGAGAGAACACAACTGCACTGCTGAATGCCAACAATAATAAAATAAATTAACAGCATAAGTCCCCGTTGAAGGCAGTCTCACATAAAAGTTTAGTTTCTTTTTTTTTTCCATAATATTTTATTGTCAAATTGTTTTCCATACAACACCCAGTGCTCTTCCCCTCAAGTGCCCTCCACCATCACCACCACCTGTCTTCCCCCCTCCCCCCTCCCCCCCAACCCTCAGTTCATTCTCAGCTTTCAGTAGTCTCTCAAGTTCTGCATCCTTCTCTCTCCCCAACTCTCTCTCCCTCCTCCGTTCCCCCTGGTTCTCCATTAGGTCTCTCTTGTTTTCCTGCTAGACCTATGAGTGCAAACATATGGTTTCTGTCCTTCTCTGCCTGGCTTACTTCACTCAGCATGACACCCTCAAGGTCCATCCACTTTCCTACAAAGGGCCATATGTCATTCCCTCTCATTGCCATGT
>NC_043704.1:54224255-54255721 GCF_006229205.1 Suricata suricatta
ATACACAAATTTTGGACAGTAGAGCCTTAGGTTATTTTGATAGATCAAAAAAGAAAGGTATAGAGCAGTTTATAATATCAGCCTTGAACAGCGATTCTGGATAATGTATGAAGTACTTGAGACAGTAAATCACATTTTAATGGGATTTGTAATGAAAATGCCATGGAAGGATAATAGTCTAAGGGTCTCTGTCATACTATGTAACTAACAGTAGTAATTGTCGGTGATTATTTCTAGAGTCAATGCCCTATAAAAGCACGACATGCGGAAAGAAATGTGCAATCCTGACATTATCCTTGGTAATAGGCTGGTTTCCGACACTGTGTGCCTGGCAGAGGGAAGAGCAAGTATATGAATAATTAGATGGGAAAGAGAAAGAGGAAATCATTCCAATTTCTAAGACATTCTTTCCTGAATCTCTTTTCAGAAATAAATACTTATGCTCTAGTGCCTGTGCAAATACCTAATTGCTGCCTATGGGGGAGGAGATTGAAAATATTGCCTTGAAAATGACCACCACGTAAAGCCATGTATGTTAGGCCTGGCTAGAAACTCTTTTTTTTTTTTTTTTTTTTAGTTTTTCTGTTTTTAATAACCAAAGGAAAGTTTATTTTTCTGACAGTTTTATGGGCACTGTTTTCTGCAAATATCATCTATAGCCCTGGCTTTCATTTCATATTCACAAGAAACCATTTCCACTTCATTTCACAATCATCAACAAATACAAGGTGTCTTTGGATCCACTAAGGGTTTCCACTGAACTGATGGGTTCTCTGTGAGTCTCTAGTAGTATCTCATTAGGTCAGTGAAACTATTACATAGATGAGATTCAGACTGGACCAAAGAGCCAGAGCATTACAAATCACAGTTGAAATAAGTTTCCAAGAAAGCTTTAGTTAACCTATTCTGGAGTATCATCCCTGCAGTAGAAAGTCTATAGCTGATGATTCTGTCAAAAATGATATTAAGGCAAACACTGAAATGTTCAAAAACGGGCAAAAGATTTCAAGAAAAGAAATGCAAACAACTCAATATCAGAGATGAGGCTATTTGTTAAATAATCCAAGTAAACTCTCATTTTACTCTTAATACCATTTAATCAGACTGGGTATTAGAGGATGAGACAGTCCTCGCAGTCATGTTTCCAGGGCATATATAAGCTGTAAACACTAGTTCCTTCATAAATCTTAAGTGTTCAGTTTGGTAATTTCAGTAATTGCATTGTTCACTCAAAGGAAAAATTTCCATTAGTTTGTCTTTCCATGTATGTTTGCCCTCTTTTTGCATCATACTTTGCAGCAAGAAGTCTTAGAAACAGCATAATGCCTAAACTCTGGAATTAAGAATTTAATTTTGCTCACTGTTTCCCATGTTGCTATTTCCTCCATGTATTCAGACATTCCCTTTAATGCTTTCTCACCAGAGCCCTTTGAGAGCAAAGGGCAGTCTCTTCTTTCCCAGCATTTAGTCAAATAGTTTGATAAATGTCAAATTATATTCCTATTCTAAATAAACATTTGTTGTACTCTAAATATAATTTTAAAAGCCCATTTTATCTTATTATGAAGCTGATATTTTCAATATTTATTTTGAAATGTTAAAAGACCTATCCCAAGTGCAACTATAAATTTTAAAGTAACAATCTGATAGATCAAATGGGACATGTATACAGTTTATTAGACTAGAAAGCCAGCAAACATTTTTAGCAAAGTCCAAAGTCCTTCCTTGTTCTAAGGTAGGAAAGCTCCAAACTGGTTGAGGAGCTCAGGATAAGCTCACTAAGAACATCAAATTCGAGACAGGATTTGAAAACGGATTCAATTTCAATGCTCTACTCTCTATTTACTTCATTTTTCTTATTTTATATGATAAAAAGATTCAAACATGCTATCAAAATATACAAAACAAGAAAGCAGAATTCACAGGTTTTATCTGGCCCTCTGTAAATATACAGCACCCATTAAAATTGTATACATTTGATTCTATCTTTCACATAACAGTATGAAGAGATCATGTTCATAATTACTGGAAAGCAGCTACTACAAACAAAGAAGTATTACCTTTATCTAAATATACACTCTGTTGGCTGATGTGTTAGTTTTCAAGGAACATCCTGCTAATCTTTTATTGATTCTATTATTCACAAAAGAAGAAATCTCTGACTAAGAGTGCACCTTACTGAAATGAGCCTGAAATAGAAAGATTTGCATGAATGGCCCCACAGAGAGCTGCAGGCTAGCCACAAGCCAGTGGAAATCTATCACAGTAACATTGCCTCTCTTAGTTTCTGCTTTCCAATCTCACAAAACCCCAAAGTTACTGACAGCAGCATTTATTTCAGCAAATTTAACATGCCCTTTAAACTCCTACAAGTTAGATATACAGTACAAGACACAAACAAAATATACACTAAAAGTATATTTACCTCATCCTAGAATGTCATATCCATTTTAAATATACCTCAGTGTTCCTAAGATGATAATCAAGAATCAGGATGTATCGTGTCTTGTCTTCCCCATGTCTTAGCTGAGTGATCTCAATGTGGACATTTATTCAACACAAAAATGTTTTGAGTGCCAGCTATAGTGCCAGGACCTGAAGATAGGGTAGGAACCAGAGAAGCAGAAAACCCTGTCCTACAGGTTACATTCCCGGGTAGGGGGGAGCTGATAGCAACCCATGTGCCTGAGTGAGTGTGCACACTGTGCATAGGAACCCAGCACAGCAGAAGCTGTGACGTGCTGCAGAGAAAGAGAAACCCAGGCCAGGTAGGCTGAGAGGTGTGTAATTGCATAGAAAGTGCACAGGGTCTCACCACAGACTCCCTGTGTGCCAAGACTGCAGACAGTGAGAGAGTGGGCTCCAGGCACTGGGGAAGAGCTCTCCCCAAAGTGGCACACTTTGTGGTACACACAGAGTGACAGGGCAGCTGGGTGGTGGGAGCCAAGTGAGAAGGGAGGGTGGGGGAGGTAGGAAATGGGGTCACAGAGGAAGAAACAGATGTTACCGCCCACACATATTTTTATTTTGTTCTTTTTCATGTACAGTCTCACTAGTGTTACATTCTTCCAGACTCTCTTTACTTCTTTCATTGTACTCCTTCCTGAGTACAAGGTTTAATTAATCTGTAATGAATATGAAAGGGTGTGAACTCATCCAGTGTGAAGGCAGAATTGGTAATGAGATGTAAGGAAACCACAGAGTTATTCCACCTCTGCTAACGCTCTGGGCTCTGGGCTGCTTTGTTTTCAGCAGCCCCTTTCAAATCCCTGCCCCCTAGGTCCTGCCAGGCCCTCAGCTGGTCAT
The DNA here is from genome assembly GCF_006229205.1 of Suricata suricatta. Classification (NCBI taxonomy): domain Eukaryota; kingdom Metazoa; phylum Chordata; class Mammalia; order Carnivora; family Herpestidae; genus Suricata; species Suricata suricatta. Next base: position 54,227,562 of record NC_043704.1, read on the forward strand.
TCAGGTTTTGCAATCCAAGAATAATATGCTCTCCAATATGTGATGGCCCTGGATCTTTGGAAACCAGCCAGAACCAATCCAGGAATGAAAAAAAAAGACCTATATCTTGCATGGTATATATTTCAAATACAGAGTCTCTGGGGACTGGCCCAGAGCAAAATGGAGAAGGAATTCAGAGGCCTCATTCAGATGTTGACTCCACTCCCTGGAAAGGATCCACTACCTACAAATCATCAGAAACCTGCTCTTCTGCTCCCTCCTGAGGGAGAGCTCTATTCCAATACTTGTACCAGGCAATGAGCAAGAATGGTGACAGCAACAGGGACCACAGTAAGAAATTCACCTGCCCAATGCCATGAATTTCTATGCAAAAGAGAGACAGAAGATATCCAAATAAACTTTAACATGAATACAAATGAAAATTCTATTTGTGTTCTATCATGAGGCTTTTATTAGATGACCCATATGCAGATTGGTTATATGGCTTAAAATTTGTTTAGACAAATGCCTGGGTAAATAATAGAGAAAACACCACTGTATGAAAAACATTTACCAAAAAAATGGATTATAGATGACTAAAGATCTAAAGGGTAAAAAGTGAAGTATGATAATATATATATAAAGGATAAGGGGCGCCTGCGTGGCTCAGTTGGTTAAGTGTCTGACTTCATCTCGGGTCATGATCTCATAGTTTGTGGGTTCGAGCCTTGCGTGGGTCTCTGTGTTGACAACTTAGAACCTGGAGCCTGCTTCAGATTCTGTGTCTCCCTCTCTCTCCACCCCTCCCCAGCTCACATTCTCTTGCTCTCTCTCTTGCACTCTCTCTCTCTCAAAAATAAACATTAAAAATATTAAAGAAGAATAAAAATATAAAGTATTAAACAATAAAGATTTGAAAACCTTTAAGATTCAAATGCTTAACTATATAAAAATTTAAATTTGTAATCATAAAAGTTATGTTAACGAAGTTAGAAAACAAATAACAGATTAGGAGAATATACTTGCAATGTATGTAGCAGTAGAAGAATTAGGAATCAGAACACATGAAGAACTCCCACAAATCAAACTACTCATAAAAACGGTATGGGGCAAGAAATATGAATAGATCACAGAAGTGGAAATGAAGTGCAGAGACGATCAATGTCTAGTAACTAGGGAAATATAAAGATACAAATTTTTAGTGGTATTAACTAGTAAAATTGAGAAAGGTTGATACTATTTAATTGTGGCACGGTTGCAGAGAAATGGACAATGCTTTTGAAGGATAATTTGATAGTATCTATCAAGACATAAAATGTGCCTCTTCCTTGGCCCGGCAATTAAATTTCCAGATATTTTTTATCTAAAGTGATGCTAGTATAAGTAACAAAGAGTCACATGTCAGGAGGGATGTGTTAGGAGTCCCAGGTAAAGATGCAGTGTTGCTCCTATTAAGACAGAAATATCCTAAATGTCCATCAGAGCATAGATAAACAAACCATGGTGGAAACCATACTCTGGATACCAGCAGCAGTTGTTTAAAATTAAGGAAATCTTGGGGCACCTGGGTGACTCAGTCAGTTGACTGCCCAGCTCTTGATTTCAGCTCAGGTCATGATCACAGGGTTGCAGGAACTCACTGAGCGTGGAGCCTGCTTAACATTCTCTCTCCCTCTGTCCCTCTCCCCAGCTCACACTCTCTCCACCTCTTTCTCTAAAATATAAATATAAAAATAAATAAATAAATAAATAAATAAGAAATCTCTTTATATCCATGGTTTTCAACTAAAAGCAATTTTGCCCACCCAGGGACATTTGAAAATGAATGTTTAGGGACATTGTTGGTTATCACCACTGACAGAGGGGGAAGTGCTACTGTCATCTGGTGAGCAGAAGCCAGGGATGCTGCTAAGCATTTTACAATACACAGGACATTCTACAATACATAGGACACCTCATCTCCAAACCAAACCAAGAATCATAGTATCCCAAATGCCTACAGTACCAAGGTTAAGAAACCTTGCCCTAAAGTAACATAGAAAGAACTCCAAGGCATCTTGTTAAGTGAAAAAACCAAGCCAAACAACAATACATGTAGTATTATGCCACTTTGAAAAATCAAAATCAAAATTTAAAAATTCTTCAAATAACATTACTTATCTATAAGAAGAGATATTAAAACATTAACAAAGTTTAACTTCTGCGAGGGGTGGAGGGGGAAGGAGACTATAATATAAAGAAGACAACGACTCCTTATGTTTTTCTGTGTAGTTTGAAATGTTCTCATCAAGCACATTTTAAGGTATTATCTATATAATTAAATAGTTAATGTCCAACTTCAGCTCAGGTCATGATCTCATCATTTGTGGGTTTGAGTCTTATAGAATCCACCTTCAGATTCTATGTCTCGTTCTCTCTCTCTCTCTCTCTCTCTCTCTCTCTCTCTATCTCTCTCTCTATCTCTCTCTCTGCTCCTCCCCTGCTCATGCTCTGTCACTTTCTCTCAAAATTAAATAAGCATTAGAAGAAGAAGAAGAATGAGGAGGAGGAGGGGGAAGAGGAGGAGAAGAAGGAGAAGAGGAAGGAGGAGGAAAAAGAGAAGGAAAAGAAGAAGAGGAAGAAGAAGAAAATGCAATAGCAATATCCCATTCATTCTAAGAGAACTAAGTAAACTTCTCACTTTCTCTCCTGAGCTTTGGAATCTCTAACAAACCATTCCTTACTCTTGTGTTTTATGGCCTGAAAAGTAGTGTCAGTATGAACATTTGTTTCAGTAATAGTTATGATTTAAAAGTACTTTGAATTACCAAGAATACAGTTGTTCCTATGGGCTGAATTATATTTGGCCCAAAATTCATATATTGAAGTCCTACCTCTCTGTCCCTCAGAATGTAACTATATTTAGAGATAAAGTCTTTAAAGAGGCAATTAATTTTAAATGAGGCCATTAAGGCAGGGCCCTAATCCCATATGGCTAGTGTCTTTATAAGAGAGAGAAACACCAGAGATACTGCACACAGAGGAAAAACCATGGGAAGACACAGTGGAAAGGTAGCCATCTGAAAGTCAAGGAGAAAGGCCTAAGAAACCGGGCCTGTAGATACCTTGATCTTGGACTTTCCGGCCTCCAGAATGGTGAAAAAATACATTTCCGTGTTTAAACCACCTGGTCCGTGGTATTCTGTTATGGCGGCCCTAGCAAACTAATAGAATATAGTAAAACTAAAATTATCTACTGGTTCCTAGTTTATTCTCACTAAGAAGGGTTAAAGGCAAAAAACCAAACAGAAGTTACTGAGCTCGTTTCATTTCTCAACGGAGATGAATACAGGGAGTAAAAGCAAATCCATACTTCTCGATGGCATCTGTGCTACATTCCTTATTGCGGCCACTATGAAGTTATTGACAAAGATTTCTGTGACAGACCCTCCTTCCATGCCCTGTGTTCCTTTTGCTCTCCCTACCAATCACCTGCTAACCCACATGCTCCTGGCTAGACATCTGTGTTTGCAGATGTCATAGGGTTTGATGCCACAGCACACAGCAAGAATGGAGAGTTAGGACTGTGAAGAGTATTTGACTGAAGAATACAGGAAACTGAACACTCATTTTTTCCTCTTTATATTTTCCATATACAAATGGCCCCTTTTTCACAGGATAAATAAGAGGAGCAGTGGCAAAGAAAGGCTACAAAGACCTACAGATCTGAATCTGGCATCAGATCGAAGGTCAACAGAAATACTCTAGCTTAGATAAAGGGGAATCCAGGTGCCACTTGGAACTCTGGAAAGGCACCCCTCAAATCAGCCTTGACAATCTGGGGTGACTGTGGAGAATAAATGGCAAGCTTAGATAGTAAGAGTGCCCACCACGGTATCCCACATCCTCTGGGGCCTCAGTGTGACATGTAAGTAATCCATAAGCTCCCTTTGTCCCAGACTGAACAGCTGATGCCATAGGCTGGTGAGTTCACCTGCTGGAGGAGCACCGTGAGAAAAGTGGTCCTGAGTGCTGGGAACCGCACCAGCCTTGCTGGATGACACGGTCACAGTGAGGAAATGGTAGACATTGCACAGCTCCTGCCACAGGTGACGGAAGCTGGCATCTCCTTCTGCTACTGGTGCTCATGTAAAATTAAGCCTGTGCTATTGATTAGGCCTCACAATGTTCCAAATCAGACCGATATTCCCCAGATACCTCATGGGAAGAAGCATATTCCCACCTCTATACAGAGGAAGCTAAAGCACTGCAGATGTTTGGCTCTTCTATTGAGCTTCACAAACTTAAGACATGGAAAATAAAGAGGGTTAAAGAACACAAGAATAATGTTTACCCTGGCCCGGAGAAAAGGCCTAATTTAGGAATAAGAAGCAAACAAGAGCCAGGCATAAGTCACTGGGCATACATATGCTAATTTGGTGCCCATTGTGAGGATGGGTAAGAGTAGTTACCACTTAAACTCATATGCAAAGGCCGGCTCATCTAGGGCACCTATGGCGCTTATACCTTCAACATCAAAGAACAAGGTTGACAAAAGGTTTATTTACTAACCAGTGTGAATACATTCTTCCTCTTGTGCGCCAAATAGATTATCTCCTAGCCCTGTTTATGACTAATCTTAGCGTTATTGTTATAAAATGTGTTTGCTATCTGCTTCTCACTGAAAATATCCTGCTATCTTCTTAGTTGTAAGATTTACTACAGGTTCAAACAAATGTGTATGTTATCTGCTTTTCACTGAGAATATCCTGTTATCCTACGATGTGTAAGGTACCTCATGGTAATTAGAGTAGTTCTGAAGAAATGCCTCTGTAAAACCTGTTTCTGCACCCTTTTCAAAATATCTTTATCACTGAGAATTATTTGTAAAAATTCCACTTTTTGATGTTGTAAGTCTATAAATAAAGGCCCAAAACCTGGTGAGAAAAGAGAGAAGAAGATGATGCCAGGAAGATGATGCCAAGAAAGAAAGAAACGGTGAATCTCTCTTTCCCGTCCGCTACTACCCCTTCAGGGAGCCCTGGACGAGCCGGAGCAGGCCTCTGGCACCTGAGGAAGGGACCCAAAGGACCACCTATCAAGCTGGGGCCAAGTGGGAGTCATAGCCCAACCTCAGGTAATCGCAGGATCAGACAAGCACAAGTGGGGAAGGGAGAAATGATCAGGAACAGCCCAACTACTTAGAGCCCACTGTGCTACAGAGACAGAGGCGGCAAGGCAGATGTCTCTGCCCACATGCAAGCACAGGGTACTCTGGCCCAGAGGCCTGCCCGGACACAGCCTCCCCCTGCCCCCATCCACAAGTTCCCACCCACCACCGTGAGAAGACTCAGTCTCCTCCTGCACCAACTTGCCTTCCCGGGAAGGAAGAGATGGAAGTAGTACCACCTGAAAGGGAAGAAACCGTCTTGACAGTGAACTTTGAACAGATGAACCATTTATATAAAAGAGGCTGTTGTAGCCAGAAGAGATTGAATTATCACTAATTGTCAAGTTTTCACCCCACCAGCAAAAGGGGGTCACGGTGCATGATAAAATAAGTCACAGAAAAATTTCAAAGCTCCTTTTATTCCCCTCATGAGTTTCTTTGTTATGTTTCTACTTTTCCCTTCTCACATTTTAGACCTTTTTTAAATAAATAAAGCATAAATGTGAAGGACCCTCTAGCAGCCAACTGAAAAGAGTACTTTACAATATGATGGATGTGTGCAGCTCCCTGGCAGTGGGCACAGAGTAGAGAGTTACTGGGGTATGTGGGAACTGCAGTCCTGCAGAGCCATCCAATTGCACAGGCTGAGGGCAGACGGGCTCTGGCAGGGAACAAAAACAAAAGGAAAGACCTCAGTATCCACATTCCAAGTGAAGCCCCTGAACTTTAGCTTTTATATGGTCACTGACAAACATCAGCTTATTTTCGTGGCTGCCTTATCAACAGAAGTGCAGAGAATGTAAAAAGAGGACACAAAAAGGTTTCCACCCTTTCTTATTAAAGTAACTACTGTTATGCCCAGATTTTTAATATCGTCCCCAAAAACCAGAAACCACCAGGGAGACTGAGTCATGCATACAAAAGCAAAGGGCTTTATTATGGGCTTAGGCTGGCCGGGCCTAAGCTCAGGCTCACAGACTTTACCGGTGCAGTGGATTCATGCTGAGAGCCCCGAACAAAGGCGGGGTAGGGCTTTTATGGGTTCAGGAAGGGGGAGTTACAGGAAATTGTGACACAGGTACAGGGGTCCAATCATTATCCCCTATCAATATTGGCAGTAACTTTAACCATACATTGTTACTTTTGGTGGGAGTCAATCAAAACATTTAGAGTGTTGACCAATTACAGAGTGAGTCCAGGACCCTCACGTAGGGCATGACTAACCTGCTAGGCCTGCCCTTAGAAATGTTAAAGGTGTTAGCTGGCCTTTCCTGATTCAATATTCTAAGGGTTAACTGGGCATCTTGCTTGACTTGTATCTCCTAATTTCCTTTTCAACATATCATTATTGCTGTAAGTAGATGCAGATGCTTAAATTAGTTTTATTGTTAATGCCTCAAGACATTTTTAGGAAAAGTCCACAAAGCTTTTAAAAATCCAATAAATTATACAGAACCTTAATTTACTTTGTGTTATACCTTCAACTGAGAAAGGACATAGTGTTCTTAAATTTAGATCTTGCTTTTTATCACCAACTGAACAAGTATCTGACTTACTAAAATGGGCAAGACACACTCTTGGAATGTTATTTATGTGCTAACAATCCCTCATTTGTTGGAAAAATAATTACATATTGACAAAATTGATAAGAAGCTTATAAACTATCTTATTACTCTGCAAATAATGATAACTTGTAGGCATATTATGTCAAGCAAATGCCAATAAAAATGAAAGTTTTTCTGGAACCATTCTATAAAAACGTCTATTCACCCACTCTACCCTCTAGGCACAGACTCCTGACTGCAACTGTCAGCAGAAATTTCCTCAGTTCAGTTAATTATGCCTAATAACATTTGAGGAGATTAATAAGTATTTTATAAAATATTTTCTCCTAAAAATGGAGAATGATTTAAATATACTCTATATATTATAGAAGAATAATTGTATACAGTTTCAAATTCAATTTATTTATTTGTAATCCAAACGAGACTGGCCCTCATGGACCTCCCTTCTACCCAGACGTGCCCTGGGGTCAGGCCTGATATGTTATCTATCAACACGTAAACAAAACTCGAAATATAAATAATGTCATTTTTACTAAGTGTCCATGGGGAAACGGAAGAAAGTGTTCTGCCCAGTAAAACATCAGAAATACTCTTCTTAAAGCTTTTTGTTGTTGTTTACTGATTTATTTTTGAGAGAGAGAGTACAAGCAGTCAAGGGGTAGAGGGAGACAAAGAAAGGGAGACGCAGAATCCGAAGCAGGTTCCAGCCTCTGAGCTGTCAGCATAGACCCCAACCTGGGGCTCAAACTCATGAACTGTGACATCATGACCTGAGCCAAAGTCAGATGCTTAACCAACTTAGCCACCCAGGTGCCCCAGAAACACTCTTCTTCACTTGCTTTTAGATTACTCTCAGCTTCCTCTCCAACTTCAGGTGCCTGGAACTCCTCTCGTATCTGCAATCCCCTCTCTGCTCAAAGAACTATCTCCCCCAGTATCTCAGTTTGCTTTCTTTAAGTTTGACATTTTGGTTCATCCCTAACTTCCCCAGTTTGTGTCCTTACCCATCATCCACCTCAACAAAACAAAGGTCCCCCGAAAGGGTCTGCCCTCATTAGAACTTGAGAGAGGTATTAAAAAATAAACAGACATACCGGAGATTTTAAAAGTTAATTTGAACATTTATCAATCTCAATAGGGTAGCACCCAATTGGAAGTGGTTCTGGGAAAGAATTCTATGGAGAAAGTGCAGACACAAAGAAAGGAAGTCATTTGGCTGTAGTTTAGCTATTTGTGATTGCTTCTCCTTTGGCATTTTAATTTTGTAACTGTGAGACATTTGCAGGCTTAAATTTTGGTTTGCTTACCTAAACCACTAGCTGTTAGAGCCAAATTAGTCTAATGGGCTCCTTGTTAAATTAACAGGATATTTTTGAATAATAAATTCTTTGTTATTGACCGTAACATGTGGCCGTGGGCCATCCAGCTCCTCCTCCTGGGGAAGCCAGGAAGCCAGAGGAAAGGACAACAGCACTCCTCTGGTTGAGTGTCTGCCCCTGTTCGTCATCTAGTTCTTGTCTTCTGCAGACTGTCCTGCCACCACAAATATCTACTGAAATAAACACTTTTTTTTTTCTATCAATGTCATCAATACAATTCAAAAGTAATTTTTGGTTTCTTCATCACAAATGGCAAAATTCCTCATTTCAACATGGTCTCCAACTGCATTTCTGTAGCATTGTTTCCTTCTGAAACATTCTAGAAAATCCTGACTGCAAGTGTTTATTACCTGAGAAAAATTCTCTCAGCTCTGCATAATCTCTATTGTGAACCTGTTTTTTTTCTTTTTTCTTTCTTTCTTTCTTTTTTTTTTTTTGCTGTATTATATCCTTTATCCACTGTAAGCCATATCAGTGGAAAGATTTTTTATCACATTCTGACTTTGGTAGAATTTCCAGGTTGTATTCACACAGAAAGAAGTTCCTTTCCTTGATCAGTTAAGATCTCTGTGAAATATTCTATTTTTCCGCATGAACTAATCCCTAAAAGAATCACTAGAGGTTTTCTCTTTGGCTATTTCATTCTCTTCTGGGATGCTGAAGCCAGGGAGTCGCCAATATTCTTGGGCCAAGTCAAGGGGATGCCTCCCCCTCACAGTCCGCATCAATCATTCCAATACCCCAAGATGCCTGGTTTGGGTACAAAACAAACACAACAGAAGAACTGAAACCATGCAGATAAATATTGGTATTTATCACTCCTAATATGAATTTACTGAGAGAGCTACTAGGCTAACTATCTCCTAATTACTGCTCTAAACTAATGGGCACTGATGAAAGATTCTCCAAGCTGAGTGTTTTGCTAAGAATTAACAGTTTCAGAAGAATTCTTATCCTTTTAGAAGTTTGTTTTTGACTTCTACCAGGATTCAAAGCAACAGTGTACCCTCCAGCTCCTTAGAAACATACTCTTAGACATGGGACCAAACTCTTACAGTCTTAGCTTATGTTTAAAGCTGAACATCCTATAGGGTAGGACCCAAACAGAAACAGGCTACTCTTCACAAGTTCATTTGATTTTCAGTTTAAGCCCTGCCCCAAAGACAGCCTAAATTAGCTGTGTTTCTGCATACCATTTCATTTCTCCAACTCCCAACTGGTTTTCACAGCCCAGTCTTCCATTAACAACCTTCATTCACTCAACATTTAGGGCTTTTTATATAGTTTTTGAAATTTTATGTAACTGTCAGGAGCACATGGATTTTTTTTTTTTTAAGGAATATACTTTTCAAATGCCTTTGAACTATCTCATTTACATGGCTCAATAGCAAACATGGTTTCAATGAATATAGATACAGCGTTTTCCTTATCAAAGAGCTTGCTTGCCACAACAGTTTGATCCTGGCTCTTCCCTCCCCTGCCCAGGATAAAGTCCTTAAGTATCAAAGGAGTATTCAATTTCCTTAGATACAAATGTACTTAAGCCATAGACAGTAGCATAAAATGCAGAGCTTGTGGAGAAGCTGGAGAGTGATGTACGGGGTGAACACAGCTCTTTGTCCCAAATCCTTTTCGTCAGTGTCAGTGTCAGTTGTGACGTGGAAGGGTCATTAAGGTGCATTGTGGCAGTTAGTCTTGATGTCAGACATCTCAGAACAGAAGAAACATATTTTACTCATTCACCCAGCCCAGAAGTTCTTTTCCTAAGAAGTCTACAGAAAGAACGTTCATGACTAAAAATGTATCCTAAAACTTCTGTTTCTTTCCCAGGGGGCAAGCACACCTAGCCCAAAGAGGACAGCAGAATATATCCTTGCAGTTATATATATATATTCAAGCTTCTACAGCTAAATAGAATCCTGTTGGAACCTGAAGAAATAAAGTAATGAATATTAAAGACTATCTTTTTGTTTTTATTGTTCCATGTTTTATTAGTAATTAGCATCTGGTGAGTTTAATTAATAATATACACTAATTTTTGCACAGTCTGATCACACAAGCTTTAATGAAACTGTAAGTCAAGGTAGAGATTTTCAACATTGTAGAGCACATTGTTTCCATCTTTCTTCAGGTCATTTCAGCACAATATGGCAGGTGCAATCACAGCAAATAGTCCAGAATGAATAAGGGAAACAGGGATGTGTTTCTCATTCATAGGAAAAAAAATCTCTTCTTTCTTCCTTCTTTAGACTATATGAAAATGTTTTATCTCTACTTTCATAACACTTATTACTTATAAAGTGCACAAAAAGAATTTTGACTTATGAAAACAATATCATCATATAAAGTTTTTAAACAGAAAAATATTTTTCAAAAAAAAGTAAGAAAAATTATCTATGACCCTAGTACTAAAATAACCAAGGTCTTTGAAGCTAGACAGAACTGGGTTGAAATCCTAACTCTATCATGAGTAGATGTGTGACTTTAGGCAAATTATGGTCTTCTCTATGTCTTAATTTTACTCATATGCAAAATGAAGTTACTAACCACTGTTTAGGTATCATTCTCAAGTGAAGAATCAAAGCCTGATTCTCCTCTGTGTTAAAACCAGTAAGCCTGAATTTGCATGCATTGGCACCATAACATAATGATTCTTAGGAGAAAAAGAAATCCTAGCACAAACATTTTATTGCTGCCACTTACCTAATCCCTGAAATCATAACTGAAGGCTGCCAGCTCAACAAGCAGTGCCAATCTTTAATCTCTGAGATGTCAGGGTAGCTGACAGGAGATGGCAACAAGAGCAGAAGAATGCCAATGGCAATTTCTAGAAACTTTGGGCTCCAAACATGCTGAGTCTTTTAGTTCTGCTTTAGGGAAGATGACTTCTCTCTGGAGTTCCTCAGGGAAAAACCACCATGAATGGAACTCAGGCTCAATCAAAAAGACTACTCCATATCACAGAGGCAAAACAGTTTTCTTATGGGAGCCTGAAGGTGTTAGGGAACAGACAACAGAAAAGCTACAGAGGGACCCAATCACTGGTGGGTATTTTAATGTCTACACCTACTTGGCCAGTTTATACTTGAAGAACCAGTCCCAACAACAGCAGTTATTGCATCTTCTCAAAAACAAACAAACAAACAAAAAAATTACTCAAATCAATTACATTCACTACATTTGCATACTTAATTTTCCCAATACACAATTTAAATGCCTCCAAATTGTTGACCTATGACTTTCAACTTCCAAAATGATCCCCTGAAGCTATTCATCCAGTGAGTCAGTCCTTGACAGTGAAATTTTCTGAGTTGCCCGGAATAATATCACTGTGTTCCTGTGAAGATTAAATGTGATAAGGCCTTCAAAGTGCTCAGTACTTTGACTTACCCACTCATTTGTCTATCTTTACAAACCAAAATTTTATTGTACATGCAGTTGGTTTTCTGGGTTTGTTGTTGTTGTTATGTGTTTTCTTATAGTAGGAAAAATGTCCTGCATTTTTAAAACTTCTTAAGTATTTTTTTAATGTTTATTTATTTTTGAGAGAGAGTGCTAGCAGGGGTGGGGGTCAGAGAGAGAGGGAGACACAGAATCTGAGACAGACTCCAAGCTCTGAGCTGTCAGTACAAAGCCCTATGTGGGGCTCAAACTCAAGAACATGACCTGAGCCAAAATGGGACACTTAACCCACTGAGCTACCCAGATGTCCTTACAAAAATATTTTTAAATTCTACCTAATACTCCATTAATGGAAAGATGTCACAGTTTTTCTAACAATATATTTATTATTAAAGACTTTGGTAATTCCCAATTACTTATATAAGTAATACTGCAGTGAACATTTATTTAAAGAAATCCTTATCTGCAAATTTATGGCTATTATGTCTGGTTATTTTCTTTCAATCTCTACTTTAATATATTCAACTTACAAGATTTTCTAAAAATGACACAAAGCCAAAGAAAACAAAAATGCAAAACCATGTAATATATTCTTTGGAAAGATGTATAACTTGTTTTCTATTAACTCAACAAATTTCCAACTGAAAAGAAAATAACTGTCTAAAAATTTAATTTTTTATTTTGTGGAATAAAAACATGCTCAATTTAATAAGATTTTTGTTCAAACAAGATGATAACTTTATATGCCACTAACTTATTTTTCTTTGAATTTTTTATTGTTTATTTTTGAGAGAAAGAAAGAGACAGAGACAGAATGTAAGCAGAGGAGGGGCCGAGAGAGAAGGAGACACAGAATCCAAAGCAGAATCAAGGCTCCAAGCTGTCAGCACAGGGCCCAACATGGGGCTCAAACCTACGAATGGTGAGATCATGACCTGAGCTGAAGTTGGATGATCAACAACTGAGTCACCCAGGAGCCCCTATATGCCACTAATTTAATTTATGCAGAATATATTTATGCAACAAAACACTGCAACTGATATTTTTCTCTTGCATCATAGAGAATCAAATCTTTTGTGAAGTCATTCAGAGAAAGGGTGAGGTCAATGTCGCCATCCTCATATGACTACATATTTATTTTCTTATGGCAATGTCATGCTAGTTCACAGTAGATTAAAAGCTAACCCAAGAGGAGTCAACATGGCAGAGAAGTAGGGAGACCTAAAGTTCCCTTTTACCTCAAACACAGTAGTTTTGAGGCCAGAAGATTTGGAATGCCAGGAGTCTGGGCTACAGAGTGACAGAAACATCTCCAGGGACCCATGGGGACAACTTGGCAGGCCATAAGTATGTGATTGTGACTGGGGGAGATAAAACAAGTGGCATAGGCATGGAGGGGAGAGATCCCTTTGTGTGGAGAGACAAATGGAAGAGAGAGAGAGTCTGTGGAAGTATAGGATTATATTTGGATGAGGGAAAAATCTCAGACTGGGGAATGGTAAAAAATGGAGAAAGAACCAATTTCTAACTCATTCCAGAGTTGCAGGACTTTCTCTGAATTGGAGCCTGCTACCCTGTTCATGCATCAGGGAAGGAGGAGAGCCTGCTTCAAGTTCAGTAGCTAGCTCAGAGGTGCAATTGGAGAGTACAATCCACTCCCTGGAGCGCTATGGGAAGAAGGCATATAGCTGTTTCAAGGACAAAAGGCCCTACAGGCGCCCACCAGACAGGGACCCTTTGTCGGCTGGCTGGTGGAGTGGCACTACCCTGGAACCAGGGAATGCAGAGGGGGGTCCTTTAAGACATCAAGGTTTGAATCCCAGCTGAGTGCCCTGGAAGTATGAGCACTATGAAGCGGGACAAACCAGCCCACTCATGCCCACACTATGAGGACTGCCTGAACAGAGTGGTTTGGGATACCAGGTTGAGGGAGAAGAGACTGGCATGTTGCCATTTTTCTTCCCATCACCACGGGAATGGACAACGGGCCCACAGTGGAGGCAGGACCCACATACACCAGACAGGCCCTCCTCTAGACCAGCAAAGCCAACAACAGTTCCAAGTTACCACCAGATACCAGTCCAGCAGTTTTGCATTTTCTGATTTGATTCTTGGTCAATTCTTATTTTATATATACATTTTTTTTCTTTTCTTTCTCTTATTTCTTCTCTTCTCTATTCTGGTTATTATAGTTATTGTTTTGTTTAAGCAGACATTTTTTATCTATTCTTTTTATGCCTTTTCAGCATCTCCTTCCTTATTTTCCTCTCTCTCTCTGGATTAAGCCCATATCATTTCTCTGATTCTCTGCCTGGTCAATTTATTTTTTTCTTTTCTTTTTTCTTCACCCCTGTCATTTCTCTTTTTATATGGAACAAGGCTTCTTCCACCACCACCCCTTTTTTAAAATATTTTCCAGGGTTACTTCAATGAGCAAATCAAAGCACACCTGGTGGAAGGTACAAACCACCACTACAAATAAGAAGATACAGCATGCAACACACTCCAAAACACCCCTGGACAGTGTCTGACCCCTTCTTAATATAGTAGTTCTCAAAGGCGCAGAACACATAATAAGCTATTAAAATACATAAGGGAGAGAAAACTAGCCAAAATGACAAAATGGAAGAATTCTCCCCAAAAGAAATTCCAGGAGAAAATGCCACCTAGAGAATTGCTCAGAACAGGTATAAAGAATATATCTGCACAACAACTTAGAATAACAGTCATAAGATTCATAGCGGAGCTTGAAAAAAGCATAGAAGACAGCAGAAAATGTATTGCTACAGAGATCAAGGAACTAAGAAATGGTTACAATGAACTAAGAAATGATTTAAACTAGATACAGTGATAGCAATGATGGAGGAAGCAGAGGGGAGAATAAGTGAAATAGAAGATATAGATATGGAAAATGATGAAGCCGAGAAAAAGACACATAAGAAAATACTAGACTATGAGGGGAGAATTAGAGAAGTAAATGACTCAATGAAACATAATAATATCAGTATTATAGGAGTTACAGAAGAAGAAGAGAGACAGAATGGGACAGAGGGTTTACTTGAACGAATTATAGCTCAGGACTTCCCTAATCTGGTGAAGGAAGCAGACATTCAAATCCAGGAGGCACAGAGAACTCCCTTCAGATTTAACAAGAATAGGTCTTCTCCATGACATATCATAGTGAAACTAGCAAAACACAAAGATACAGAGAGAATTGTGAAAGCATCTAGGGACAAACAGGTCTTAATGTATACCAGTAGACACATAAGTGTAGTAGTAGGTCTGTCCACTGAAACTTTGCAGACCAGAAGGGGTGACAGGAAATATTCAGTGTGCTGAATAGGAAAAATTTACAGCCAAGAATTCTTTATCCAGCAAGGCTGTCATTCAGAATAGGAGGAGAGATAAAGGCTTCCCCAGACAAACAAAAACTGAAGGAGTTCATGCAAGAGATCAGAACTGGGACTCTCTGAGTGGAACAATGCAAAGTCTACAAAAGACCAGAGACATAATCACAAGCATAAAACTTACAGATAACACAATGACACTAAACCCTTATCTTTCAATAATAACTCTAAATGTAAATGGACTAAACACTCCAAACAAAAGACAGAGGGCATCAGGGGCACCTGGATGGCTAAGTCAATTAAGTGTCCGACTTCTGCTCAGGTCATGATCTCATGGTTAGTGAGTTAGAGCCCCACATCCGTCTCTGTGCTGACAGTTCAGAGCCTGGAGTTGGCTTCATATCCTGTGTCTCCCTCTCTTTTTGCTCCAACCCTGCTTGTGCTCTGTTTCTCTCTGTCTCTTAAAAATTAATGTTAAAAAAAATTTTAAAGACATAGAGTATCAGAATGGATACAAAATTTTTAAAAAACAATATCCATCTCTATGTTGTCTACAAGAGATTCATTTTACACCTGAGGACACCTTCAGATTGAAAGTGAGGGAATGGAGAACCATCTATCATTCTACAGTAAGTCAAAAGAAAGCTGGAGTAGCCATACTTGTATCAGATGAACTAGATTTTAAACTAAAGGATTAACAACAGATGAAGAAGAACATTATATCATAATTACAGGGTCTATCCATCAAGATGAGCTAACAATTGTCAATGTTTATGCCCCCCAAATATATAAATCAGTTAATCACAAACATAAGCTACCTTATTGATAAGAATATGGTAATTGCAGAGACTTTAATACTCCACTTACAGCAATGTGCAACAGATCATCTAGGCAGGAAATCAATAAAAAACAATGGCCTTAAATGATATACTGGACCAGATGGACTTGATAGATATAGTCTGAACTTTTCATTGCAAAAGCAGTAGAATTCACATTCTTCTCGATGACACATGAAACAGTCCCTAAGATAGATCAAATACTGGGTCACAAAACAGTCCTCAATAAATATAAAAGGATTGAGATCATACCATGCATATTTTCAGATCACAATGCTATGAAACTTGAAATCCACCACAAGAAAAATTCTGGAAAGCCTCTAAATGCATGGAGGTTAAAGAACATCCTACTAAAGAATGAAAGGATCAATTAAAGAAGAAATTTAAAAATATATGGAAACAAATGAAAATGAAAACATGACCCTTTGGGATGCAGCAAAGGCAGTCCTAAGAGGAAAATACATTGCAATCCAGGCCTATCTCAAGAAACAAGAAAAACTCCAAATACAAAACCTAACCACACATTGAAAGGAACTAAAAGTAGAACAGCAAAGAAATGCCAAAGCCAGCAGAAGAGAAATAATGAAGATTATAGAAGGAAAAAAAAAAACAGTAAAACAGATCAGTGAATCTAAGGGCTTTTTAAAAAAATAATAAATTGATAACCCCCTAACCAAACTTCTTGAAAAGGAACAAGAGAACCCAAATAGATAAAATCATGAATGAAACAGGAGAGATCACAAGCAACACCACAGAAAGACAAGTAATTATTAGATAATACTATGAAGAATCATATGCCAACAAAATGGACAATCTGGAAGAAATTGACAAATTCCTAGACACTCAGACACTACTAAAACTCAAAAGGAAAAAATTGAAAATTGGAACAAACCCATAATCAGAGAAGAAACTGAATCAGTTATCAAAAATCTCCCAACTAACAGAAGTCCTGGGCCAGATGGCTTCCTTTGGAACTTCTACCAGACATTAAAGCAGAGTTAATACCTCTCTCTCTCAAGCTGTTCCAAAAAACTAAAATGGAAAGAAAGTTTACAGACTCATTCTATGAAGCCAGCATTACCTTGATTCCCAAATCATACACAGACCCCACTAAAAAGGAGACTCACAGGCCAATATCCCTGATGAACATGAATGCAAAAATTCTCAACAAGATACCAGGCAAATTTAATTCAACAGTATATTAAAAGAATTATTCACCATGAAATAAAAGGGATCCAAATTGGCAAAAAAAAAGTCAAACTTTCACTCTTCACAGATGACATGATACTCTACATGAAAAACCAAAAGACTGCACCAAAAAGCCACTAGAGCTAATACATGAATTCATCAAAATCACAGGATACAAAATCAATGTACAGAAATCAGTGGCACCTCTATACACCAATAATAAAGCAACAGAAAGAGAAATCAAGATATCGATCCCATTTATAATTATACCAAGAACCATAAAATGCCTAGGAGTAAACCTAACCAAAGATGTAAAGATCTACTTGTAGAAAACTTATTAAATAAATTGAAGAAGACATAAAGAAATGGAAAAACATTCCATGCTCATGAATCAGAAGAACAAATATTGTTAAAATGTCAATACTTCCCAACACAATCCCAATCAAAATTGCATTAGCATTCTTCTCAAAGCTAGAACAAACAATCCTAAAATTTGTATAGGACCACAAAAGATGCTGAATAGTAAAAGTAATGTTAAAAAAGAAAACCAAAATGGGAAACATCACCATCCAAGACTTTAGCCTCTACTACAAAGCTGTAATCATCAAGACAGTATAGTACTGGCACAAAAATAGACACATAGACCACTGGAATAGAATAAAGAACCCAAAATTGGAGCCACAAATATATGGCCAACCAGTCTTTGACAAAGCAAGAAAGAGTATCCAATGGAAAAAAGACAGTCTCTTTAGCAAATGGTTGTGGGAGAAGTGGATAGCAATATGCAGAAAAATGAAACTGGACCACATTCTTACACCATACACAAAAATAAACTCAAAATGGATTAAAGACCTAAATGTGTGACAGGAAACCATCTTTCTCCTTAGAGAAGAAAGCATAAAACAACCTCTTTGACCTCAGCCACAGCAATTTCTTGTCCACAGACAAGTCTCCAAAGTCAAGGGAAATAAAAGTAAAAATGAACTACTGGGACCTCATCAAAATAAAAAGCTTCTGCACTGCAAAGGAAACAATTAATGAAACTAAAAGACAACTGATAGAGGGACACCTGGGTGGCTCAGTCAGTTAAGCAACCGGCTTCAGCTCAGGTCATGATCTCATGGTTTGTGGGTTCGAGCCCCACGTCGGACTCTGTGCCGACAGCTAGCTCAGAGCCTGGAGCCTGCTTCAGATTCTGTGTCTCCTTCTCTCTCTGACCCTCCCCTGCTCGCGCTGTCTCTCTCTGTCTCTCAAAAATAAATAAAGACATTAAAAAAAATTTTTTAAGGCAACTGATAGAGGGACACCTGGGTGGTTCAGTCATTTGAGTGACCGACTTCAGCTCAGGTCATGATCTATGGTTTGTGAGTTTGAGCCCCACATCAGGCTCTGTGCAAACAGCTCAGAGCCTGGAGCCTGCTTCAGAGAGGTCTCCCTCTCTCTCTGCCCCTCTCCTGCTTACATTCTGTCTCTCTCCCTCTCTCTGTCTCAAAATTAAACATAAAAAATTTTAAATAAAAGGCAATTGACAGAATGGAAAAAGAAATTTAAAATGACATAGGGGATAAAGGATTAGTATCAAAAATCTATAAAGAACTTGCCAAACTCAATACTCAAAAAACAAATAATCCAGTGAAGAAATGAGCAGAAGACATGAATAGACACTTTTCCAAAGATGACAGCCAGATGACCAACAGACACATGACAAGATGCTCAACATCTCTCATTATCAGGGAAATACAAATCAAAACCACACTGAGATACCACCTCACACTGGTCAGAGTGGCTAAAATCAACAACTCAGGAAACAACAGATGTTAGTGAGGTTGTAGAGAAACAGGAACCCTCTTGCACTGCCGGTAGGAATGCAAACTGGTGCAGTCACTCTGGAAAACAGTGTGGAGGTTCCTCAAAAAATTAAAAATAGAATTCCCTTATGACCCAGCAATAGCAGTACTAGGAATTTACCCAACAGATACAGAATTGCTGATTCATAGGAGCACAAATACCCCAATGTTTATAGCAGCACTTTTCAAGATAGTCAAATTATGGAAAGAGCCCAAATGTCTATGAACTGATGAATAGATAAAGAAGATGTGGTTTATATATACAATAGAATACTACTTGGCAATGAGAAAGAACTAAATTCTGCCATTTGCAACAATGTGGATGGAACTGGAGGGTATTATGTTAAGTGAAATAAGTCATTCAGAGAAAAACAGAATCATATGTTTTCAATCATATGTGGAACTTGTGAAACTTAACAGAAGCCCATGGGGAAAGGGAAGGGGTAAAAAGAGTTTCAAACAGAGAGGGAGGTAAACCATAAGACATTGTTAAATACAGAGAACAAACTGAGGGTTGATTGGGAGGCAGGGGAGAGGGGAAAATGGGTGATGGGCTTTGAGGAGGGCACTTGTTGGAATGAGCACTGGGTGTTGCATATAAGCAACAAACCACAAGAATCTACCCCCGAAACCAAGAGGACACTGTATACACTGTATATTAGCTAATGTGACAAAATATATTAAAAAAGAAAAAAAATCTAACCCTATAAAATCCACAGCCACAAGCCGATGCTAGCATGCAGGTTCCACAATCCATCCATAAACATGTTTCTACTTACCCATCAGTCCTCCTGTTGATCTAGATCCAAACAGAACAGAAATTTATGATCCTCTTCACATCTGGTGTTTCAGTCATAGCCCTAGACTAACAAGGAAAGGAACAGACTGGTTTATAGGCATTATTTAGAAGAAAATGTTTTTTTAAACTTGCCAAGAGTTAAATTATGTATTCTTTGAATAATACCAAAGTCCATAATACAACTATGAAAATAATCATCAACCAGTTATCCAGAGAGAATATTAATTTATATCACATGTAACCTAAAGAATACTAATTTAATTTAAATTCCTGTGAATAGCTTTGAGAAGGAATTCTGTTGAGAAAGAAAAATTGCAAATGAAAAGAGAAAAGATAATAATGTTGATGTCTTGTTTATCAGTCTGTGCTAAAATATAATTATAATAATAGACTATTGTGAATCTAAAAAAAAAACAACTAAATATAACCTCTATGTAAAAACAGCTTATTGTCTTTCAAGCTGTGTGAAGACAAAGGTACCTCTAGTAACCTCAAAGAGGTTTTTAATTTGGTCATAAATAAGCACTTTGCAGTCTTTCTATTCAATTACATTTGGCAATATGCCAAAATAGAATACTACACTCAAAAAAATTGTATGTTAGAATACATTAATTTTCCATTAAATATTTGTTGAGAACCTACTATGTGTGCCTAACAATATGCTTGACATTAAGGTCCCAGGGAACTTAATATATATTGTGAAAGTAACTTAATTCACTGTTATGATAATCACAAACTGAGCATTGTAGCCTGGTAAGATATATATTTCTAATCAGAGAATTTTAAAGTATTTCAGAAGACTTGATTTTTATTTTCTTTTCTCTCCTTTTTTTTCAGAAGAGTCTAAATAAACACTCTCCAATAACTTACTAGAAAAGGTATTCAGATAATAGCTTTGTGACTAAAGTTATGCTTGGAACGTCTAATCACATAGAGCCTTTGTCTACCATAGAGAAAACTTCTATTTCAAGTTTTCTGCCATGATTAGAGTCAAGGAGAGTTTGAAAAAGATAAATATAAAACAAAACAAAAGGAGGCTTTTTGTTCCATTAAAAAAAAGAAAACTATCTGAAGTAACCTGCAATTTGAAAGGTCAGACATTAAGTTTGTTCAAGGAATATAAAGTAGATTAAGCAAATGAGGACTGTTGAGAACCTGGTTTGTGGTCACACATCACCAGAGCACAGTGCAGAAAATAAAAGATAAATAAGATGTGGTCCTTCCTTACTCTTAAAAAAAAAAACTTTTTATCTATCAAATATATAAGTTTAGAAAAAGGAGAAAAGTTTAGTAAAAGTAGCCAAAAAAGCTTCCTTCAATCTAAAGGGGAATAGGAAAAGGTGAGGGGTACCTGAGTGGCTCAGTCAGTTGAATGTCTTACTCTTGATTTGGGCTCAGGTCATGATCCCAAGGTCATGGGATTGAGCTCCACGTTGGGCTCCATGCTGAGTCTAGAACCTGGTTAAGATTCTCTCTCTCTCTCTCTCTCTCTCTCTCTCTCTCTCTCTCTCTCTCTCTCTCTCTCTCCTTCTGTACCGCTCCCTACTAGCTCTCTCTATGTTTATAAATGCTTTTTTAAATACTATTAAAAAATGAAAAGATGTGGCATGAGAAGTACTTCAGGGTGATGATGAACAAGGCAAGTGCAGGGAGCAATATGATGTGATGGAGGTGTGGGGTGGAGGCCAACATGCTAAACCCCATGATGAGAGGGACAGATGTCATCAAGAGAGGAGGCAGAAAGGGCAGCAGAAGGTAGATGAGAATTTACGGGATGTTGTGGAGTGGATATACATATAAACTGAAACTTGAGGGCTGTACATCACAGATCAGCATGTGAATAATGAGACCCACAACAGTGTTTTGAAGTGCAAAACTCAAGCTTCTACTTCTAGTCAATATTTTTCCACAAATATTTGCTGAGCCACCTGATTTTTTATTAAGTATCCTTTTGGGTTCCTGGACCCAATTCCAACATGTCGGGGTAGTTTCCCCCATGCCAACAAACAGTTCTGGGACTCCAGCAGGGTATCCCATAATTCAGCTCAATTACTGATTCATCAATCAATTCTGATGCTAGTTACCTGGAAACAGCATTAGATCTCATAGGTTAAGGGCTCAGTCCTACACAACTGGCCCCATTCTGTCCCTACTTCAGATGCCAAGCAGAGGCTCCCACGGCGCCTTTCCTGGGTTCAACTAATTTGCTAGAAGAGCTCATAGAACGCAAAGAAACATTTTACTTACTAGACCACTGGCTTATTGTAAAAAGGATATAACTCAGGAACAGTCAGATATAAGAGATGTATAGGGAGAGATATGAGAAAAGGGCACAGAGCTGCAATGCCTTCCTCACACATGCTATTCTCTCTACCTGAATCTCTGCATGGTCACCTGGAAGCTCTCCAAACCCTATCCTTCTGGATTTTTATGGAGGCTTCATTACAATGATTAAGCCAGTTCCAATCCTCCAATCACATTGTTGATTCTCCTGGCAACCAGTCCTCTTCCTCTGGAGGGCTCAAAAGTCTCTTCATTAATATTGAAGAAACACCTTTATCACTCAACACTGAGGAAATGTCAAGGTTTGGGGGGAGTTATGAGTAAAGAGCTGTGGGTGAAGATCAAATATACATGAGAAATATATTTTTGTCATCTGGGTGATCAGATAACATTTTTCTTATAAATCACAATATTGCCAAAAACCTAGGTTTATAACCTCATAAGGCTTATAAACACATCAACAAGTCCAATTCTTTCTTCCAGGTGGCCAGCCCCATATCACCATCCTGAAATGTCCAGGAATTCTCTAAAACATTTACCAGGACTCAACACCCACAGTTTGTACCTCCTATCTCTAGAGACAGATGTGCCCCTTAAAGTTGGAAAGTTTCCAATGGGAAACCCATTGCCCCTGTCTGAGGGGCTGCTCAGTGCACAGCTAAAATCTAGACTTTCCTATGATACCCTCATTTCATGACTCTGCCCCTAACCGCATGAATAAACTTCATACACTGAGAAGACTGCCCCTCCCCAGCCAGGGCTACACACAAAAAAGGGGGGTCCAAATTGGACTGGAATTTTCAGGGTCATAGGAACAACCACTTGGCTTAAAACCTGACAGTTACATGTCAGGACTGGGACAGATTATACTGACTGTTAATTCATAAACTCCACCTCACCTACCTCAGACTACTTTTTGAGGTGCAGTCAAACTCTCCAACTGCCATTTTTACCAATATTGTGACTTCTATTAAAAGACTTGCTGACCTCTTTTAATCCAAAACTTGCTCCTAATTACCCATGTCTACTCCAACAATCTCAATAATATTTCATCTCAAAGATAAGAGACTGCAAATTTTGATCTCTCATCTCTACCTCTTCATAACAACCAAAGGACCTGAACTCATGTAAATTTGCCCTTTTCCAAATGCCTCCAGTTGCCACTCTCAATAGTACCATAAAAAAATGAAATCCCGGGGCGCCTGGGTGGCTCAGTAGGTTGAGCATCTGGCTTTGGCTCAGGTCATGATCTCACAGTTCGTGGGTTCTAGACCCATGTCGGGCTCTGTGCTGACACCTGGCTCAGAGCCTGGAGCCTGCTTCAGATTCTGTGTCTCCCTCTCTCTGTGACCCTCTCCTGCTCACACTGTCTCTCTCTGTCTCTCAAAAATAAATAAAAAACATTAAAAAAATTTTTTTAAATGAAATCCCATTTCACCAGATACTTGTGATGGTTAGGAAAAGATAAATACTTTGATTGCTAGCTAGAGACAGAGAGTAAGAGAAAACAGAAAGAGGTAGACACAGAGACTATAGAAGTCTTAGGCTGTTACTACACGAATTCTTTTCTACCATGTAAATGCTGCTTCAACAAATACAATTTAACTTAGTGACTATAAAAAGAGTCTACAACTGATTGGGGCAATAGCATGTTAAATAAAAATATTTATGGCAGTTTCATAAAAACTGGCATTTACCACTCAAATGTTCCCAAATGGATGCTGAGTAGACCTGAAATATTTTTTAGGTAATTTATTCCTTAGACTTAATATGTAAATGTTTTCAATTATAATAAGGCATTACAAAATATTAAGTACTTGTTTGCTAATCTTTTCAGGACAGTGACACATTAAACAGGATGCAAATATATTTTCCCAAATTAGAACAAAAATAAAGCATGCAATTCAAAGAGTGAGGGGAAATTGGCATAACTTAATGTTTTAACAAACCATGATACTTCCTGCTCAAAATCTAAAATAATGGTAAAAATGCAAATTTAGAATGGACCATTCAACTGTCAACACAGATAAGTATAAAAGTCTACAGGTCACCAAAGACATTACCTATTCTCAAACTAAACATCTAAACTTAATATTAAAGTAGAAAGTGATGTAACACTGAGAAAGGAACAGGGACACTTAGGCTACTTGGGTCCCTCAGGACAAACTGAATACAGCTGTGGAAGAAGAGTCTCAAGTGCCTCCAGTTTCTGAGAATATATTGGGTCACCTAAGAGAACAGCCCGGTGTATTGTTTGCTTTTTGATAGCAAACAAGATAGGCTGATTGATTGAGCCACTCACATGCATTCATTCCTTCAACAAATATTTATTGAAGGATTATCATGTCAGACACTGGGATAAAGTATTTTCTCACATCACTTAATTGAAATCCAACAAGTATTCTCATGTTATAATGAGGATTAAATGAGTTAACATTTGTATAGTGTTTAAAGCAGTACAGGGCACATAGTAAGTGCGATATAAATGTTTGTTAAATAAATCATGTTGAGAAGTCAGTTGTAATATGATCTTTGTACAAGATTTTGGCATAAGAGACAGCGGTAGAGTCCTGAAATACCAGCCAGGAAGCTAAGTACAGGAGACACCTAAGTCAATATGTGCCCATACAAAAATCACCTGATGGTGAATTTCTCTGGAGAAATAAATATTTTATGAGACTAAGAGAACAGGTTTTACATTGCCTGTAAACATTTATTTAGCATGTGCTTATGAAACACTACATGCTAAGTACTGTCCTAACTGCCATATCTATAATAACTGATTTAATTCTCACAATAACCCTATGATACTATTAGTACTCCATTTTGCAGATGAAAAAATCAAAGCACAGAGACGCTGACCACCTTGCTAATATCATACAGGTAATAAGAGGCAGAGCCTAGGGTCGCCTGGGTGGCTCACTCGGTTAAGCGTCTGACTTCGGCTCAGGTCATGATCTCACGGTTCATGGGTTCAAGCCCCGCATCAGGCTCTGTGCTGACAGCTAGCTCAGAGTCTGGAGCCTGTCTTCAGATTCTGTGTCACCTTCTCTCTCTGACCCTCCCCTGTTCGTGCTGTCTCTCTCTCTCTCTCTCTCTCTCTCTCTCAAATAAATACAGTAAAAAAAAAAAAAAGGCGGAGTCTAGATTCATAACCAGGTAGTCCGGCTCCAGAGTCCAGGTTCTTAAACACTAAGTTAAAACGTGACAATAAAGGAGCCAGTATTTATTAGGATCCTCACAGGCTCTGTCTCTCTAAGTCAGAATTGGTCT
Organism: Suricata suricatta; assembly: GCF_006229205.1. NCBI lineage: Eukaryota > Metazoa > Chordata > Mammalia > Carnivora > Herpestidae > Suricata > Suricata suricatta. Next base: position 54,252,609 of record NC_043704.1, read on the forward strand.
ATGTACATTGGTTCACTTGTCATGTATCACCATAACAAGAAAAAAAACTAAGCACAGATGCCACTCTACAAAAAGGGACAGTGAAGAACTTTGAGATACCCTTTGAATATACAGAAAACCAAAAAGACAATTGAGGTGACAAACAGAAGTGTGGGGCTAAAGTGAGTCTTAAATTTCACATGATCATAACTAATCACTTTTGATATTCACACATATTTTGCAAGACTTAGAACCCCTTAAGTACTGGTGAAGAACAGAGTAAGCTTACCTATATCTTCCTCAACTGAACAGAGGAAATTCCTATCCCTTTGCCCTTGGCCCAGCCCTCTGCCTCAAATTAGTCCACTTACCAATAAGGACATATCAGCAATCTACAGACCACAAGAGATAGTAAGTACCAACAACATGAAACACAACTTTTCCATCATTTGTGGTGGGATACTTATGAAAGTTACCTTCAACTTGGAAATCCTGCCTAAGGCAAAGGAAGCAGACTTTTCTCAAATAGCCAAATGTAAAAATGAATTTTAAAATGTGATAAATTTATCCCCCATCCTGAAGACCAAAAGAGACACTCAGGCAGCTTACCAAGAACAATTAAGGCTAGGAAACTGACAATAATTTCTCTGCCTCAGAGAGAAAGATCAAGAAGGATCCATCTCAGTACTTTCCAAAGTACTGGTGAAGTTTGTTTCTCAACTTTTCCTACAGTTCAGCTCTAATTCGTGAAATAAGAGTTTAAAAGTGCACAGGCTTTCTAAAATGTTTGCAACCACAGATCCTGCCAACTGCTGCTTCCTCATTAGATGAGTACTTTTGTGGGCTTTTAAAGCTGGGATGTTAGCTCCTGGTTTGACAATAATTCAGTAAACAGGAAAACTTTAATGTTCTTTCTGCTGAAAGTGGTCGGACGAGACGCAAAGGTTTCAGGAACCTGATGCCTGAGCCTCTGACAACTGCTCAGACAAACCACTCTATCAATCATGATTATTTGGTGCCCCCCTCTGGCCTCTCTGCAGCAATTTTATTTAGTTCTTCCAAGAAACTGAACAAAATTTCTAAACAAAAGTCCAGAGTAGAATCAAATATCTGCCTGTGAGAGAAACCTCACTTTGTCTGCACTTACAATATAATTTTTCCAATTCCCCAAAGCAAAGGAAACTTTGGCAGGGCTAACTGTGTGCTTTCTAACTCATAATGTATTTAAGGTGATATAATTTTGACTTATGTATTTTTAAACACCCCTTAAGGAAACTGTGAAGAACTCTATAAGTTCTTCACAGTTAAAATAGCTACGAGGCTACCTAGGCTCCAGTTAGAAGAGTGAGGCAACTTACTTAGGAGAAATCATGAAATCATTCTGTAAAACAGACAGCCTTAGAACATTAGACAATAAAAACTTGTACAAATATCAGGTTAAATAGTATCAATATATTAGCATTTATGCAATTTCTAACATTTTAAATTACTCACGCACCTTCACCCATGTCCCCTGGGGTTCCTAACTAAAGAGACACAAGTTGTGTCTCGTCACAGAAAGCTTGTAGCACCTCAAAATGAGTCTCTTCTTTATACCCAAGGACTCCTTTGCTGTGGCCGCTCCTGGGATAATCATGCTCCTTCTGTTAGGTTAACATGGTTTGACTGCTTTTGGAGAAGACACAAACATGGGTTTCCAGTTTATGTCACTGAGGACCTGGGCAATGGGACAGGACATTCACCCCCACAGTTACCAAGAGAGCTGAACCGTGCAAATACTAAAGATAAAGAGAAGAGATCAGGCGCCATGGGCTTTTTAAAGCGATGCTAAGAAGGCCCGATCCTGACAAACAGGATGTCAAAGGGAAGTGAAGCTGTAAAGGCAAGAAGGTGAAGAGCCCAGGAGGTTCCTTGTGGGAGACAGAAGGTTACTGTGCAGGGAGTTTTTGTACAGGGCCTTGAGTGTTGGTGCCCATCCTTGACATGGCAGGCGTGAAGACAAACCTAAAACACACAGAGATTACAGGATATCCCTAATTCTTCTCCTCCTTTATTTTTATTTTTATTTTTTAATTGAAGTATAGCTGACACACAAAGTTACATTAGTTTTAGGTGTACAACATAGTGATCCAACAAAGCTGCGCATTACACTATGCTCAGCACAAGTAGAGCTACCATGTGTCACACATAATGCTACCGCATTACCACTGACTATATTGTCTGTGCGGAACCTTTCATTCCCCTGACCTATAGATTCCATAACTGGAAGCCTGTTCCTTCCACTTCCCTTCACACATTTTGCCCATCCCCTCACCTCCTTCCCCTCTGGCAGCCATCAGTTTGTTCTCTATATTTATGGGTCTATTTCTTTTTTATTTGTTTGCTTATTCACTTGTTCTTTAGATTCCATACATAAATGAAATCATACAGTCTTCATCTTTGTCTGTCTGACTTATATCATTTAGCAAAATTCCCTGTAGGTCTGCCCATGTTGTCACAAATAGCAAGATCTTGGGGTGCCTGGGTGGCTCGGTTGGTTGAGCGTCCGACTACAGCTCAGCTCATGATCTCACAGTTTGTGGGTTCGAGCCCCGTGTTGGGCTCTGTGCTGACAGCTCAGAGCCTGGAGCCGGTTTCCGATTCTGTGTGTCCTTCTCTCTGTGCCCCTCCTCTGCTCAGTATCTGTCTCTCAAAAATAAATAAATGTTTTAAAATTTAAAAAAAAAATAGCAAGATTCATTCTTTTTATGGCTGAGTAATATTCCTCTGTGTATATTTAACACATCTTCTTTATCCATTTGTCTATTTATAAACATGTGGGTTGCTTCCATGTCTTGGGTATTGTATATAATGCTGCAATAAACACAGAGGAACTTTTTTTCAAATTAGTGTTTTTGTAAATAGTAGTGGAATTAACAGTATTTCTAATTTTTTGAAGAACCTCCACACTGTTTTCCACAGAGGCTGTATCAATTTGCATTCCCACCAGCAGTGCATGAGGATTCCTTTGTCTCCACATCTTTGCCAACACTTAAAATTATTTGTCTTTTTGTATCTATTCTTTTTTTTCCATAATATTTTATTGTCAAATTGTTTTCCATACAACACCCAGTGCTCTTCCCCTTAAGTGCCCT
>NC_043704.1:54255821-54282638 GCF_006229205.1 Suricata suricatta
CCTATTAGTTTTCTTGATTGTTTCCTTTGCCTTGCAGAAGCTTTTTATCTTGATGAAGTCCCAAGGGTTCAGTTTTGCTTTAATTTCCCTTGCCTTTGGGGATGTGTCAAGTAGGAGATTGCTGCGGTGGAGGTCTAGGAGGTTTTAGATATTCTTGATAGGTGTATGGTGATATCTCATTGTGATTTTGATTCACAACTTCCTTGATGATTAGCTATGTTGAATAACTTTCCACATGTCTGCAGCCCATCTATATGTCTTCTTTGGGAAAACGTCCATTTATGTCTTTTTATTATTCTTATTCAGATTATTTGCTTTTTGGTATTTCATTGTATGAGTTCTTTATATGTTTAGATATTAACCCCTTATCAGATATATCATTTGCGAATATATTCTCCCATTCAGTGGATTGCCTTTTCGTTTTCTTAATAGTTTCCTTTGCTGTGCAAAATCTTTTTATTTTTGTGTTGTCTCAATAGCTGGTTTTTGCTTTTGTTTCCCTCCCTGAGACATATAAAATGCTGCTAAAGCTGATGTAAAAAAATTACTGCCTATGTTTCTTTCTAGGAAGTATATGGTTTCAGGTCTTATATTAGGTCTTTAATCCATTTTGAGTTTATTTTTGTGTATGGTATAAGAAAGTGGTCTGGTTTCATTCTTTTGCATGTAGCTGTCTAGTTTTCCCAGCACCATTTATTTTCCCCACTGTATATTCTCCTTTGTCAAGGATTAATTGACCATGTAAGTATGGGGTTATTTATGGGCTCTCTCTTCTGTTCCATGGATCTAGGTGTCCAGTATCATACTGTGCCAGCATCATACTGTTTTGATTACTGTAACTTTATAACAGTATACTTGAAATCTGGGATTGTAATACCTCAAGTATTATTCTTTCTCGAGATTGCTTTGGCTATTTGGGATCTTTTGTGGTTCTATACAAATTTTAGCATTATTTGTTCTAGTTTTGTGAAAAATGTTGTTGGTATTTTTATTGGGCTTGCATTGAATCTATAGATTGCTTTGGGTAGAATGGACATGTTAACAATATTAATTCTTCCAATTCCATGAGCATGGAATATCTCACCATTTGTCTGTGTCATCTTCAATGTCTTTCATCAATAGTTTATAGTTTTCAGAGTACAGGTCTTTTACCAACTTAGTTAAGTTTATTCCCAGGTATCTTATTCTTTTTAGTGCAATTGTATATGGAATTGTTTTCTTTTTTTTTAATTTTTTTAATGATTTTTTTTTTATTTTTGATACAGAGAGAGACAGAGCATGAGAGGGGGAGGGGCAGAGAGAGAGAAGGAGACACAGAACCGGAAGCAGGTTCCAGGCTCTGAGCTAGCTGTCAGCACAGAGCCTGACGCGGGGCTCGAACCCATGAACGTGAGATTTGACATGAGCTGAAGTTGGAGGCTTAACCAACTGAGCCACCCAGGCGCCCCTGGAATTGTTTTCTTAATTTCTCTTTCCACTACTTTATTATTCGTGCATAGAAACACAACTGACCTCTGTATTAATTTGTTAATCCAGAATTGGAATTTGGAATTCTTTTATTTTTCTTGTGTGATTGCTATGGCAAGAACTTCTAGTACTACATGGAATACAAATGGTGAAAATGGACATCCTTGTCTTGTTCCTAATCTTCAAAAAAAAAAATCTCTCAATTTTTTAGCATTAAGTATGAGATTAGTTGTAAGTATTTCATATATGCCCTTTGTTATATTAAGGTATGTTCCCTCTAAACCCACTTTCTAATTCTTCCTTTCTTGCCCTTTGTTCAGAGTTCTGAAATTCAGGAACTTCCTGGATTGAAACATGCAACTGTTTCTTTTTCTCTAAATGGTAAAAATAAAACTGAAAAAGTTTCCGAGGGAAAAAGTCAATTACATTTTAGTCTTGGGATAAGAAGTAAATAATGGGCATAGCCATAGTACCTTTTCTGAAAACCTCTGAAGTAATTACACTTATACTCAGTAAATATTCTTATTTTGTGGGGGAATAAAGGCCCAAGGAAGACAGCGATAAAATTAATCACAGTGAGGACTTGGCTTTAGTACTAAACTAAATCCTACAGAAACCAATTATTTAGTTCTTCAACAAAAGACCAGATGGGCAGGAGAGTACATATGCACCATGCACTCACTAAACATTGAGTATCACAGTTTATAAGCCAAAGATAGTTCTATTAAAAAACAGTTTTATTTTCCCTTAATATCATCTGTAAGGCAATACCTGGTAAAATTATTCAAGTAAATGACAATTTGATAAATAGTAATTCCCAGTAGTAAACAGTGGTGACATTTCCTCACTACAAGAATATTTTCTTTGACAGAGGAGATTAACTGAATCAGAAATCTACTGACACTGAAAGCACACAACCAAATTCTCTGTCATAGCACTTATCACATTGTGTTAGAGTTGCTTAATATCTTTACTTCAACTTTTGTAGATGGTATAATATTTGCTTTTATCCCCAATGCCCTTTGCAGGGATTAACATATAATAGGCCCTCAAGTAATGTTTTCTTGGATTCAACTAAATGTCCCTTTTAAGGCCATTTTGCTCAATGATTTAATAAGGAATAGTAGACTGAACATACTGGTTCTACTCTTTCCTGGCTGGGTCTTTTTTTTTTTTTTAAATAAAGGAGGGTCTGACCCAGGAAGTATTATGTTCTTTTAGGTCAAACATTTTAATGTCATTTCAGGAAAAAAGTAGGAGTCCTGGGCCAGGTGGACAGCCTTAAGCGTCCTGTCAATGACCCTATTTTAGCACTCCCAATGGGGAACAAAATTAATTATTTTACATTTGTCAAAAAATAAAAATATAAATCTATTTAAACTGAGAATACCCATATAAAAAGGAAAAATATTGTGAGCCACAAACTTAGGTTTTAACAAGGATTTCAAGACAGCTCTCTAATACTTCCAAGTCTTCTATGGAAAATATAAGATGAGAATATAAGATAATAATTTCCTCCAAAGTATACATGTAGAAATTGACACAGAAACACCATTTATTTGGGTCATGATTGAAACTGTTGGCCCATTTAACCAGATAATTCATTTGAGTTTGTCTGGTTTCCCATAGTCTAAGACACCAGGACACACAAGACCCCAGGTTGAAAAGAATGTTTTTCAGCAGATTTTTGATTCCGAGGATCACTGATTCAGTGATCCTTCTACGACATTATCTCAATACTGAAGAGAACAATAATGAGTCTGACAGTTTTATGTAACTCATCTTCTTCCATCCTTTCCACCCAGCAAGTAACATAACTAACCTGTCTTATGAGCAAAGAAGAAACACAACCTTGAGTCATGAGTAGGTCCAGGAGCAGACACAGAGAGGCCACTAAGTGGCCCTGTCACATCCAACAGGCAAATCCATTCCAAATGACCCTCAGTGCATAGACCAGGAATTCCGACACTATTCCCCTATCTAAAACATATGCCTATGGGAGCGCAAATATTCTTAGGAATGATAACAACTATAAAATCGTGTTTGATTTGATTCTATTTTCTGGCTTCCTGCTCTATGATGTTTGTACCAAATCAACCATGGCCTTTTATAGGGGAAAAAGATGTCTGCAAGATTGATGACTTCCTTATCTCACTGCCCTTTCTATGCTGAAATTAATAAGAAAAGAAACTTTAAGTCATTAAAATTCTTCATGCAAGCACAGTCTCTTCCTGCTCTCTACTTCACACACTTTATCGCCTGTGAACGACTGTGAACTTATAAGTTCCCAATCTAACCTCCTCAGGAAAGCCAATACCACTGTCTACAGCATGGAAACTTCCCTCTCTCTTTAGGCATTTTACACAGTTCTGAGGATGCAACAAATCTCATTTAGGAGCAGCACACTGTCACCCATGTATTAACCTGTCACCCTGAGTAATAAAGTTCGCAAACTCCATTTCATTTTTGTCTTCACCGTGTTGCCTGATAATATAAAAAGGTGTCACATCCCTTTGATTTGTAGCTTATGTGTTTGTGAAACAGCCTCTCTACAAACAGCCTGACAAAGTCAAGGAAGCTGTATGACTTTTATTTTTTTTTAATCCCCAGGTCTATTTCCCAGTAAATATTCATGTGCATAAACATAAAAGTGTTCAATGAGGTGCAATCTTGGTAATTGCACAAATAGGAATAAGTCAAAGCATGACTATTCTAAGCGGGGTAGGATTTCGAGCTTCACTGCCTGTATTAAAAGCAGTGACCCCAAATTACATAGGGAGGCATAGCATTTGCAGACCTTTCAATTATTAAGTAAGATATCAAAAAATGCCACATTGGTCATATATAATTGAAAAATGGCTATCTACTCTTCCACAGCTTTCCTTAATTTAGGTGTCTTTTGTGATAATCAAAACATATTTATACTTGTTCCATTTTAACAACTTGTTTCCTAATGAACATATCTGTGGTTCATTCTGACAGACACTTCGCTAACAGTCATTCTTTTACCACCATTATATAGGGAGAAAAGAATAGCAATCAATCACAGATGCCGTTTGGATTTCTAGCAACCATGTTTCCAGATAAATAATGGAGACTCTTTGTTGTGCATGTACGTTTAGATCATCAGCCAGTCTCCTTGTCACTCATCATCTTAAATCTACATGGGGATGCCACAGCCTCTACCAAAGATATGATAACATCCAACACTTCTCTGAAATAAAATAATCATAAATAATGTTTTGTCTATAATTCAAAGCCTCACAGGCTTCTAAAGTTCACCAATCATGGCTGACTTCAGGTTAAGAATCTCTGCTCTAGGGTTATACCGATGCTAGATTTTAAGCCATCATTAGGGCAGCAGTGTGGGGAGTGGGTTAGGATAAGCCAAGAGAGACTGCAATGAAGGTGTAGAGGGTATGTGCCATTTTCATCAGAACCAGTGAGCAGTGAGGGTGGTTTGAACAAGATGCAGGAAATAGAAAGTAAGAAAACTAGGAAACAATCAACAAAACATGAAGACTGAAAAGGTTTTCTTTTTTAGATCTATGTGGAAAGAAATATTTTTAAATCCTTAATCCTTAGTAACATCTGACAGCAAACAAGCAAACAAACAAATGAAAACATCAAGTGGAAACTTGGTCTTTGAAAAATGTTAAGGTACTTATTGCTGTTTTTATTTTACATGAAACTCTCTGCAAACTAGTAAAAAGAGATACCTGCACAGAATTTTTTTAGGTAGTTTGATTAGGTAGTTTGGCTCCGTGTTTTCCAGAACTCCTAAAGAAGGCTAGCTTCCAGTTCCTCCCTAGGCTGTGCTCTGCAGAGGTAGTAGTGCCAACAACACACTCTATTGTATTTATCGTGACTAGAAAGCACCAATTCAAAGGAAAGTCTACACATAAATAGGTTAGATCCATAGGTTTCCCACCCACCCCCCCCAGCCTGGTGGTTATCCCCACCATCACCCTCTACCACCCTCCCTAAAAGATGAAGAGGCTTATTCTCTGGAGAAATCAAACCTGAAGGCTTTGACATAACTAGGGGGTAGGAGGTGGCAACATGGAGCAGACAACAGGTACAAGAATGAAGTTCCACAATGAATACTAATCCCCAGCAGCCTCTTTCTCCCTGTACATTAGAGGATTCCTTCCCAGGGGGAAAATAAATAAATAAATAAATAAATAAATAAATAAATAAATAAATAAAACAAAAAACCAATAGTCCCAAAGAGAAGACACCACAGATCTGAAGGCTCCTAATTAAACAGCTGAGTCATCTCAGAATAAGTCATCAGCAGCTAAGCCTCTCTGACCCAAAGCTTTCAGTCAACTTGCTATTGCCTCACTCTTAATGTGAATAAACGGCCAAGGACAACTATAAAGGAAATAGAGACAATGCAAGATACAATAAAGTGTTTTAAAAAACTTATCAACATTTTCTGAGAAATGAGTTATATTAATAACAAAAAACAGAGTGCCATTGAAAAGGAACAATGGGAGACAAGAAGTGCTTTAAAATAAAAATAGGATAGGGCACCTGGTTGGCTCAATTGGTTGAGGTCACAATCTCATGATTTGTGAGTTCGAGCCCTACATTGAGCTCGCTGCTGTCAGCGAGTAGTAGCCTGCTTCGGATGCTCTGTACCCCACTCTCCATGTCCCTCCCCTACTCACACTCTCTCAAAAATAAGACATTTAAAAAATAGGATAGCTAAAATGTAAAACAAATCAATGAAAAAAAAGATTCTGTTTTTTGTATCAATTAGTATGCCTGTTTTGGTTGTGTTTGGTAACTAAGAAACTAAATACCTGTGGGATAATAAAAATGCACACAATTGTCTCTGCCTCTTACTCTAGCCACAGAGCTCCTAATACCCTTGTAATTTCCTGGGACAGGAGTACTAGGAGCACCTGCTTTTCTAATATTTGGTCTTTGATATCAGTTCCTGACCCAGGGTTCATAAAAGCCTTTAATTTCCTGGGTGATACAAATGTCTTTTGTTCTGAGGAGATTCTGGATGGCTCCCGGATGGGAGCTGGTCACTGGAAAAATCACACCATGACTAGAAGCTTAGAACTTTCATCCCTAGCCCCTCACCTTCTAGTCATGGAGTTGATAACTGATGATGCCTACATGATGAAGCCTCCATAAAAATTTCAATAATATGAGATTCAGACAGTTTTCTCGTTGGTGAACACGGCGATATACCAGGGAAGTACACTCCAACTCCACAAGGACAGAAACTAATGTGCTTGGGAATCTCCCAGATCTACTCTGGCAAATTATTCCAACCTGGGAAGGAGGTTATGGGAACCTCTCGTTTACAGCCTATGGGTCAGAAGCACAGGTGACAACCTGAACTCGCACTTGGCATCTGAAGAGGGGTGGGAACAGTCTTATGGGACTAAGAGATATGATGCTATCTCCAGGTAGATAGGGTCAGAATTCAGTCCTGTGGGGCACCCTGATGGTATCATAAAAAATTGCTTGGTGGGGGAAAAAAAAACATATTTTGGAAAGAGAAGTGTGCTGAGTGTGGTAGTCATATGAGAGTAAAGGAAAAACACAGCAGGTAGACTCAGGGTTTTTCTAAGTAACACCCCACTTCATCCATCTCTGTCAGCTGCACATTTCATATGTTATAGGAAGAGAGTCTCAGGACAACAGGTTGTATATCCATAGTTTTGATCTCTACTTCTCAGTCTCATGTGCCAAGTGAAATTCTTAAGAAAATATTCTATAATTAATTCCACATGCTTGCCTCAACAGTTGGATTGTAAACTTCTGGAAAACAGAAGCCAAACTTCCTTGGGTTATACCTAGCATTTTATAGCACCCAGTGCATTTTTGAGGCATAATTGGATGTTCTAAGAAATCCTTTTTTTTGAAATTATGCTGAAGTACCCCAAATATCTCTAAATCTTTTAGGACAAAAGAAACAGGGGAGAGTTGTTCAACTGAGTATTAAACATAATGGTGGTGGCTCTAGTAAGAGAACAAGAAAAACTTATCCCTACTTTTGAGTTAAATAATGACAGTGAACTAAGTGAAAAAAGTAATTCATTTTATTTCAAGGTGAAAACAAGGAAACCATTTGACCAATTTAATCAGCAAAGTATTTATGATATTCACCAGATAAGGCATTAAGATAGATGCCCTGAGTTTTTTCTAATACAGTACAATGAACTAACATGTACTGAACACTATGCTAGATGTTTCTGAGATAGAGAGGCAGAGATAAATAAAACAAAGTGTCTCTCTTCAAAAAGCACCAAACCTAGCAGGACCAGATTAGAGTACAGTATGGTAATCCTTTTCCTTGGAGGATATATGGATACATTTCAGACTGGAGGGTAAACTGAGTTGGACTCAGATCTTAGAGGAAGTCAATGTAAGCACTCTTGAAGAACAAATAAGGAAAACTAAAGAGAAAGCAATATTCTGAGCTACAATAATAAATCATCCCTATTTGCCTGGGAATGAGGGGCTGCCCAGGAAAGAGGATACTTTAGGGCTAAAAGCAGGTAAATCATGGACACTCTGGGACAGTTGATGATCCTATTAGAAGCAGAAGAAACAACCTCAATGGAAAGTGAAAGAAAATATAGATAATTAGAAACCTAAAGAATTCCAGAGTTCTGGAGCATACATAAAGGACACAAGCAGTAAACAAAAATGTAGGGAGCTAATCTCTCTAAAGGCACTATGTGCCATACAAAGGAATTTGGAGTATAATTTTAAGTCCATGGAGACCATTGATAGCTTTTGCTGAAAGAACCGAAATGTTCTAATTTGTCTTTGGAACAATCATTTGACTTCCTGAGGAAGATAAATTAGAAAACTAAGACAAGGGGAAGTGAACTGGCTAAGAAGTTGCTGTATCAATTCATGAAGGGGAAAAAAAATGAAAACAAATATGGAAGCTTTACCAAAAATATAGAGAGAGAGATAAATTCCAGAGATATCTGGACAATTGAAACAATAGGATTTAAACACTTATGAAAGACCAATAATGACTCCCATGTTACTGGTTTAACAACTCAACAAATGAAAGTTTCATTCATCAAGAATGGAAATAAAAAAGAGAACAGACGTTAAGGTGGAAACACTTGGGGAGGGGAAGATCATGAATTCTGCATGATTTGTTGAATGTAGGAGTCCCATAGAGTATCCTAGTCAAAGCAGTAGCAGGTGAATATTTTCAATATAGTTCTTGTACCCATGACTGAGCTTTAATACAGAGACAAAGAGAAATCCTAAGCTACAGTGTATCAAGGAACAAGGGAGGGAAGAGTTTTAAGAAGAAAATGATAGGTCAGTTTCAAAAGCTACAGAAAGATCACGGTAAGTGCGAAATGTGTTATATCTTGGTGATTTGGAGCAAATTAAAGACCTTTTCCAGAGCAGGCTTGGCAGGGAGATTGGTGACTAAAACTTTACAACAGTGAATAAAAATGTCAGAGAGCAAGGAAATAAATTATAGGCTAATCTTTCAAGAAGCTTGGCTAAAATAATACAACATTTGGCTCCTGCCTCAAAAAAGTGGCATTCTGTTAGAAATTAAGAGTCATCTAGACTCTGCCAAAAAACTCAGCATTTTTAGGCATCCCTCAACACTCTATCATACCTGTGGCTGTAAAATTCTACAATCAATAAAATGTGTTTAATGACAGACTCCCCTCTCAAAAAACATCAATTTTTGCATCACATTCATATAGATTATAAACCAAGGTTATGGTTAGTTCAAGCTTCAACTCTAAGAAAAAACTAGCATTGCTTATGGTATATCTTAAGCAGTGATAAGTGGTTCTACTACTGAAAACAGTCCATGAACAATTCTAGAGGCAAAAAATGAATTTTCCAAGTGATTTATGCAGCTTAAGGTCCTAAATGAGGTACAGTACAACACTTCTTTGGAGTCCTAGTCAAAAAACAAACTGGAATCTGTAAAAATTGAAACAATTGCTCTTCATTTCTAGAGATGTCAGCTCCAAAAATCTCAAATGAGATTTTTCTCCAACCTAAGTCACCAGAATTATACTTTTGGTAAACTGACCCCAAATCTGCCCTATCAGATTATAGAAGTCTGAATAGGCTCTGATGTGCTGTGATAACAAACAACCCCAAATTTTCAATGACTTAAACTTAAGAAAGATAGATTTCTTACTTACACTACATGTCCGTAACAGGTCAGCGGGGTGCTCCGCTCTTCATAGCCCTTTAGAAACGCAGACTCACAGAACAACCACCATTTCAAACATCACAGAGCAAAAAGTCTTGCAGTCAGCCAGAATAACAAATGTCATCCTTGCTCATAAATATTTGTCTAGAACTAGTCACGTGGTCCAAACCACATAAAAGGACCATGGAATTAGGGAATTCAATATTACCATGCACCCAAAAGCTGAAGAGACAGACACATTGGCAGAATTTTGTTAATGATTATCACACATTATACTGATTAGACCCATATCTTCCCCAAATGTGTAAACACACACAAAAATACACACATAAAAATGTGTGTGTATATGTATTAACGAGACATGTACGCTATAGCTTCCAGGTTTTAAGAGTCTTGAGTGAGGACCACCTTTGAGTATTATTTCTATGTCACCACACTAACATCTTATTTTACTTATCTACTCAAATGTCCTAATCTAACCAGAAACTCTCAAGACATCCAAGGCAGAGTTTTAAATATTACTCTAAATGGGGTTAGTTGCACACACAAAAAGAATAATGACACCCAAGGAGACATCACATCTTTTTAAAGTATGTAACAGGAAAATAAAATTATTTTCTGTAATTGGATAATTGGATACTATCCTGTTGGGGAGATGCAATTTCTACATTTCACTGACAAGAGCACCCTTCTTTAATAAAGGGATAATCAGAATTTATTTTTCACTTGGGAAGACAGAATGAGAAAGGGAATGTTTTCATGGACTCCAACTGCCACAAGCCTTCTCCCTGAACAATTCCCTCTAGCTGTATTTTTAATTGATTGGCTCCTTTCCAGACATTTTTACATTATGCAGTGAAGCAGGAGAAGAAATGCAACGTTTTGACCTTGACCTTATAATAAGAATTTCTTTACAAGTTTTTTTCCTAAGTTTGTTGCTTCCCAAAGCCAAGCAAGCTTTCTATTGCTGCTATGAGGTATTTCTTCAGTAAATTCAGAATTGTTAGCAGTCTACAAATTAATGATGACATAAAATTATTAATAGCACATTCAGAAATTTTGTTTGTATATTCATTCCAATAATGTTTGTTAAAACATTTTTCCATGAAACTGCTTCCAATCTCTCTTGTTCAGTCATTCTTGTTGTATCATCTCATTCACAATGATTTTTGCAACAACTTATCCCACTGATAGTTCTATGATAACATTGGTTTCTTCTTACTAATTTATTCAGAGCCAATGAATATGAAACAATTCTCTTCCTAAAGCAAAATCCTGCCTTTTAGAACAAACCTTCTTTTTGTGTGTGTTTTTTATTTTCTAAACCAGGACATTTCTCTGAGCATCTCAAGGGAACAAGTTTCTAGAGTCAATCCTCCCTCTCTTTGAACTTGTAAACTGAATCAGTTCTCCCCTTAGCTGCCCATTTGGTACTAAGTGTCTGTGGTTCTTGCATTCTTGTAGATTGAGGGGTAGTCTAAATTTGTATAAATTCCTCAAGCTAACATTGGGTACATGATTTGATCAGGTAGCTCTTCTTAAGGGTAGACTTATTTTCAAATTAAAGCAAAATACCCAAAATTAATCCCTGACCCCAACATTAAAAAGTTAAATAAGGGGGCCTGGGTGGCTCAGTCAGTTAAGCCTCTGCCTCTTGTTTTCAGCTCATGTCATGATCTCATGGTTCAGGTCAGAACCCCACATCGGGCTCTGCACTGACAGTGCAGACAAGCCTGCTTGGGATTCTCTCCCTCCTCTCTCTGCCCTTCCTCTGCTTGTGCTCTGTCTGCATCTCAAAATCAATAATCCAACTTAAAAAAAAAAAAGTTTAATAGGTCTGTTACTCATGTGCATGTATTCACATAGGGTAATGCTAGTAGCCTAAACTTTAGGACCTCTCTTTTGGCCAAGGCCCAGAGAAAATCCCTAGCATTGTTGTATTCATAATAATTATTCTTCTCCTTAAAGAGGGCCCTAAAGCTGTTATTCACTTCAGGTCCCACAAAATCTGGATCTATCCTATATGTCCTATTAAAATTAGACGCAACTGCTTCTTGGTCATTGCAAGACAGATAAAAACAGTCAAAGAAAGAGGCTTTTCTCATTTTTGAAAGAATACTATGTTAAATGAACCAAATTATGGGTATGCCAATACCTGAGAATAATGTGATCAAATGAATAAACCCAAGTGTTAAAAGAGCAGAATATTTTAAAGATGTAGTTCCCATGGAAACTGGTATAACAAAAAATATTGTATACAAACCGAATTATTTATATTGCTTTTAGTGTAAATAGAGGGCAAATTCTCTCTTCTTTTTTCTACTTTTAATGTTGAATTTAAGGATTGCAAACATTCCTAGAACAGTAACCCACGGAAGGTCAAGGCCCAGACAGAACCAGCACTAATCAAAGCAGCAGGAAGAGCGTTAGTGAAATCACGGAGACAGAATTCCCACAATGAAATTCAGTGTGTCTAAGGTGGTAATCTCTAAAACAGCAGTTCATAACCTTGGAGGTCATGTCTCCCTTTGAGACTTTAATGCACACCACGGATGTTCCATCCAGAAAAATGCATATTCATATTGCATATAATTTCAGGGAGTTCTTGAACCTTAGTTGATAAGGCAATAGGACTTAGCTAAAAAACTTCTGATTTGTCATTTAGGAATTGTTGTATATTATATTTCTTGATTTCAAGAGAATAGTGTCTAGTGGCCATATCAATATTTTGGTTCTTTATATGTGAAAAACACATGTTCCCTCTAAAAACCTTTATATAACTTACTGTAAACAATTCTCACATGTGGCTATGACCTAGACTTTCAATTATTTTCTTTATTCGTTTACTTAGTTGAAAGCAATAACCTCTCTTTTATTTTTGACTATAAGAAATTAGTTCTGTAACATAAATGAGGCCGAAAGAAAGAGAACAGGGCAGGAGAGGCAGAGAACCTAACAGGATGCACACTGCCCAGAGATGGAAGGAAAAGCAATGCTGCCAAGGCCAGACTGCCTCATCAAACCTCCTTGATGTACATGTTGGGATCCCTGTGTTGAATGAGATTTTCAGAGTTTTTATGAATGCTGGAAGTGAGAAGAGATGAATAAGAAACTCAAATAATTAAACAACTTACTTCTTGGGTCAGAAGTTCATCTCCCTCCTCACTGGGCTGCAACCATCTTCCCGGTCTCATCAATGAGCACTGAAGGATTTACACCTTGGAATTAGTCCATGTTCTATCAAGAAGCATCTTAGAAAGTTTCTCCCAATGCCTGGCCCATCATGTCCACTACCCAGGTGTTTGCTTGGTTTCTATCCTGATGGAGTGCAGGGTCTTATGCGGCTGGGTGTACACTGACCTATTCTCTCACCCTGTCCTCCTGGGCCCTACTGTTCTCATGATTTTTTTAAGTGTTTTTTAATTTATTATTGAGACAGAGAGAAACAGAGCATGAATGGCGGAGGAGCAGAGAGAGAGACACACACACACAGAATCTGAAGCAGGCTCCAGGCTCTGAACTGTCAGCACAGAGCCCAACACGGGGCCTGAACTCACGAACCCTGAGATCATGACCTGAGCCAAAGCCGGACCTTTAACCAACTGAGCCACCCAGACGCCCCTTTATTATTCTTTTCCTTGATTTATTCTACAATAATTATGTTCTCTTTGTTCCTGCCATGTTGGTGACTGCCTTGCTTTGGATTCTAACTCCATTGTGTCCCCAATCCTTAAATCCCTCCTTGACTTCAGTCCACTTCTTTGTCTGACTCCCAGTGGTACTAGCATGTGGACAGTCACACTCAGTGCCATTCAAGACACCCAGGAGCACACACTCACTCAGCCTCATAAGCAGCCACACCCAGGCCCCTGCTTCCACACACTTACTCACATGCAGTCCTGCCACTTACAGTGAGCCAGCCTCACTCATGATGCTCACTCACAACATCATCCACAGCTGCCCCGCTCATTCACATCCCTGCTGACTGCCACAGCATCCTACTCATTCTCCTTCACACTCACAACTAGTCGGCCCACTGACTTCCATTCAGTCTGGCTCAGTCTCACTCAGCACCCCCCCCCCCACTAGTCAGCTCACTCAGTCACTCATTCACACACAGGCCCTCTCCCTCATAAGCTCGCAATCCTACACACTCAGGACGGAGCCGCATTCACACTCCATGCCATTCACATTCTTCATATTCACACACCCAGCCATACCCAGTCACAAAACGTTCCAGTTCAACCCAGTCACACCCAGTCCCACTCAGTCCTACTCACACCTGGTCCCACTCTATCCTACTATTTCTCAGTCGTTTGCTATCACACTCACCCAGCCTCACTGTAAGAGTCTCTCCTCTTGCACTCACACTTGCTCACCTGCAGCAACTCATGCAGACTTTCCCTGTTGTATACAAGCTGTCTTTCTCCAGGGTCCTGTAACAAAATATCATAAATCAGTGAATTAATAACAATGAACACTTACTTCTCACAGTTCTGGAAGCTGGAAGTCCAAGATCAAGATGCCAGCAGATTTGGTATTGGTGAGGGTGCTTTTCCTGGTTCAGAAAAGGTGGCTTTAAGCTGTGTCCTCACATGGTAGAAGGGTAAGGGAGCTCTCAGGAGTCTCTTTTACAAGGACCCTAATCCATTCATGAGAGACTAGCACTCCCAAAGGCACCACCTCCTAATACCATCACAGAAAGGGTTAGGTTTCAACAGATGAATTCAAGGGTGAGGGGACACACTCAGTCCACAGCACAAGTATACTCATACACTCACACCTAGTCACTGGACTCATGTTCCGAAATTCCCAACCCCCTTCACACAGGTGTTCACCCACACCAGTTACATACACACATATAACACACACATACTACCAAGCCCCACCACACACAAGTTCACATGCTGAGTCCTACCCGTTCATACTCACATGAACACCCAGGGCTGCTCTCTCACACCATCTACCCATTCTACCCTCCTTCTCTCACACTCACTCACGGCTTCATGCACTACCTTCCCTCTCCCCACCCTCACTGCCATCCATCCCCAAAGTCACTCACTCCACCAGTGGCTTGCTCAACCAAAGGGCTGCTTTACTCCATAATACTTTTTCTTCCACAAATATTTTTTCACTAAATAAGAATAAAGAATGGCACAGTAATAGTCTCCTCTTTTTTCTGTTTGTGTGTGTGTGTGTTTTTTTCTTGAACAGTATCCCTTTTCATTTAGGTGCTGAAAGAACAAGTTACCTGTCCTGAGAGAAGGAAACTTTAAGTTTTGAATGAGCTAAAAAGCTTTCTTAGGATGAAGTTGAATTCAGCTAGGAAAACAACACCCACATTGTAGTTCGAAAGAGAAAACTGAATGCAAGGAGCTGGTTCACAAAGGAGCTGGAATCACTAAAAAGCTTTCAAGGGACAGTTAGACAATTCTAGAGAGAAGAGTTTAGAAAGCCACTATCACCCTTGAGGCTGGAAAGACAATGGGAAGAAGTAATGTATTAGCCAGGGTTCTACAGAGAAACAGAACCGAAGAGGGAGGGAGAGAGGAAAGAAAGAAAAGAGATTTTAAGGAACTGGCTCATGTGATTGTAAGGGCTGGCAAGTTGGAAATTCGTAGGGCTGGCTGGCAGCCTGGAAATTCAGGTAAGATTTCATGTTGTGGCCTTGAGGTAGAATTGCTTCTTCTTTGAGCAAGAAGGACAATCTACTTAAAGTCAACTGATGGTACATGTTGATTACATCTACAAATAACTTCACAGCCAAATCTAGTGTGTGACCTAACAACTGGGCACCACAGCAGGGCCAAGCTGACATGTAAAGTTTACCATCAGAGGTAGTATTACAGGAGCTTAAGGTGGCGGGTACCCAGCAAGAGCTGTCCACAGAGAAGACACAGCCAGTGCTGGACACTGAGGCAGGCAGAAAAGAAAAATCCGCAGGTTCTCCCTCTTCTGGGGTAGACTGCTCTCCAGTCTGCTCCACTGTGTCACACTGTCCTAACCTAACTGAAACTAGTTGGCAGTAGATTTTGGAAATGCCATGTGCAAGGGTCTACACCCTCTGGCCCTTGGATCAGAGGAGAGAAAGGAAAGGTAGGAGTGGATCTAAAAGTATCAGAAAGAACTAGCATAGTAGAAGTATGAGTTCTAGGTCTGTGAAATGTTTGATTTCTAAAAACCAGGTGCCATTTGACCCAAGAAAGAGACATGTATATGAATTGAAAACATGCACAGACTAAACATAAAGCAACCTTAGCCATGTTCTTCTCAGAAAACTGGAACCACCTTCCTTCAAAGAACCCCTGGGCCCTGGGTTATAAACAGGCTTTGTGGTGCCTGGAAACGAAGGTACTAGTGGGCCAACCAGACTCCAGTTCCTTCTAAGCCCATGTTGTAGGAAGACAGACATGCTTTTCAAACAAACAAGCCTCCTGTGAGAACACCCTTGATGTCACTGGTAACTGGGTGAAATGATCCTCCAAAATTACCATTCCCCCAGTGCCCATTAGAATGCCAGGAATACAGGGCATATACAACAAAAAATGGATGAATGACTTCTTTTAGGTTTTGTGGGGTTTTGGGTTTTTTTTTTCTGTCAAGATGCTTGCTCAGGACTCTCCAGTGATTCCATTGTCTTCCCAAACATCCTGGAAGGACTAGGGTATGCTCAATCTGTAAACATCATATTTATAAATCCATATCCTATAGTTTTTTCTTGAGGTAAAGATCTCTTTTATCACAAAAATACATTTTCCAAGAGAAGTACTTAATTTTGCTGTTAACTATACAGTCACATTTATCTTCAGGTAACCAAGAGAGTAAGCAAGGAGAATTTCTTCTCTTTCAAACATTCCAGAAGCTCTAGAGAAGAATGTAGCACAACCTTATAGTCAATATCAAACCCAGTGTCCTATACAATGCAGAAATCTTTTATATACGGGGTACTTGGCTGGTTCAGTTAGAATAGCATGCAACTCTGATCTCGAGATTGTGAGTTCAAGCCTATACTTGGTATAGAGACTACTTAAAAATAAACAACAACAACAAAATATCTCTGGGGCATCTGGCTGGCTCAATCAGCCAGAGAAGCATGTACCTCTTGATCTTGGGGTCATGAGTCCAAGCCCCAGGTTGGCTGTAGACAGTACTTAAATAAATACAACATGGAAGGAAGGAAGAAAGAGAGAAAAAGAAAGAAAGAAAGAAATCTCATATATAGGATCTCAGAAAGTTATCACCTTCATAAGCCCCTTCATAAAACTCAAAATTCTTTTTTTATTAATGTTTATTATTTATTTTTGAGAGAGAGAGAGAGAGAATGTGTGAGTGAGGAGGGGCAGAGAGAGGGAAACACAGAATTTGAAGCAGGCTCCAGGCTCCAAGCTGTCAGCACAGAGCCTGATATGGAGCTCAAACTCATGAACCATGCGATCATGACCTGAGTCAAAGTCATACACTTAACTGACTGAGCCACCCAGGTACTCCAAAATTCATTTTTTTAATTCATAAAATTCAAAAAATACTTGAGGACCTACTATCTACCAGGTATTCAAAGTGCCAACATACACGGGTGAACATAAAGTACCAGTTCCCCTTCTCATAAAGATTTCATTGCAGTGATGGGAGGGGAAAGAGAAAGAGAAGAAAGCAAAGAAAAGCTTTCAGGTCATGATAAATGTTCAGAAGAGGCGGTTGAGACATATTCTTGGAGAAAGTAATATGGAGACTGAAAAATGAGAAGTAATATAAAACATCAGGGAAGAAGATCCAAGGCAAATGTGATGGCCCTGAAATCGGAATGAGCTTGGCACATTAAAGTGAAGGAATACCAGAAAGCCACAGAGCAGGTCTCTACTGGAATATTAGAAAGGTGTGGAGGCACTTTCAACTGTCACATAATAGGCTGGTGATGTCACTGCTATTTCATGAACAGAGGCCAAGGATGCCAAATACCTAACACTATTCAAAATGATCCTACTCTGGAAATAATTTTCCCATCCAAAATACCAGCACTTCCATTGAGCAACCTGACAGAAAAAAGTGAGTGAAAGAGAAAGGGGAGGTCAAGGAGCTAGATTGGGGGCACATAAAATAGGGCTCCGGGGTCACAGTAAGAGTGAAGAAGTGCAAGAGAAGTAACTAAATGCTCAGTAAGTTTTCAAAAGTCCTAGAGATAGGAAGCATCCCTTTATACAACATTCTGTTCCACCACAGAGTCCTGGTTTAGAGGATCCTTTTTATACTTAACTTGAACGAGACCATTGTAATTTTCACTTAGATTCCTACTATCACAAAAGGAAGCCCCAGAAAGCTCCCTCTTGGTCTGAATCTCTACCTTCAGATGTGATTACATCCTGGTCTGGGACAGTTCTGTAACCAGTAGAGCAAATTCCACAATTCACAGGTCTGTATCTCAAGAGAAAATGAAATACATTTTTCCCATTTCTTTGTTCTTCCCACTTTATCCATGTCCCTAGCTCTTCCTAGTAACCAGCTGCTAGGGCTCAAGCCCCATATTCTGTTCCAGATGATTACTTCTACTTGGATAGAGGGCCTGCAATTGATAACCACCAGGAGCACTCATTCTCTGAAGACTGGACCCTACTTGGTTTTTGCCAATACTTTCAGCGTTCAAATCCTGCCCATGAACCCTGGGCCCATAGCAGATGTTCTCTTATTTCCAACCAGACTCTCCTAATGCCCACCATATGGCTACCTGGCTGCATTTCCATGCATCATCTTGTTGCCAGCCATGTCTGTGTTCATACTGTGCCGATCTGCCAAGACACCCATAAAGAAAGCAGACTATTGTAGAAGAACAGTAACTTGGGAGTCAAACCTGGGCGTGAATCCTGATGCCACAGTTCACTAACTATGGCATTCTTTCTAATCTCTTAGAGCCTTAGTTTCCTAAAGCAGTGATGATGGTAATGATATTGATGACACCGCCTCAAAGCTCCATAGTAAGTGAATGAGCATGACCATGACGTGGGTGTTTAAATGCAGCTGTTGTTATCATCTTTATTTATAATCATTGCTGGACCTTTCTAATAAAAGTCAAAAGCTTCTACCTATTACCAAGCACATTTGGATTCCGGGCTCTCACTGCCCTTTTGCCTCCCTAAACCTCTGCTCCATACTAATGAGTGCCCATTTCCTGGTTCTGGCTCCCTGTCATCAAAAAACTGATCTTTAGGCATAACTGCAAATCAGTCTAGCTCCTGCGTTAACCAAGTCACAGAAGACTACTGAGCAGGAAGTGGTGGGCGTACACAGGAAGAGGTAGATGCAGAGGTATTCTTGGAATGCCGAAAAGGTGGGGCAATTGCTAAGGAACAGGCTAAAGGGAGGAATGAGACAGGAGAAAATAGCAGGGAGTGGGAAGGGAGAACAAAGAAAGTCTTATCCTCAATTATCCTGACAGTTCTGGGCTTGGCCTACATTAGCAGAATCTTTGTTTAGATGTTCATTTTGCTTTGGCTATAGAGGCCCCTCCCGGTGGGATTGCGGGGAGTTTTATAACCCATCAGCCCACTGCTCACTCCTGTGGTTTTAACTGATGGGGAGGAAGGGAACTACTCAGTACAATTAGGTCCCTTCCATACAACCCAGCTGCTTTCCTTCATAGAGATTCACTGTTGACAAGTAATTTATGTTGCTTTCAATTACTATGGGCTGTTACTAGGGGGCCGGGGGAGGAAAGGACGGGAGACAAGATTACTGGGAGGGTTCTGACGCTGCTGTTGTAACAGGTGGCCTGAAGAACTGCTGACTTGAAGGGAGGCCACAGCTGCTCTCAGCTGGCTGGACTGATGCAGAAACCTACCTGAGCCCAGACCAGGCATAACCCAGGTGCACCAAGTGAACAGCTGTCTCTGTTTTAATTGGGGGGAGGAAGTGGCACAGATTTGAAAAATAATATTATAAGAACCAGAGTGCAAAGGTATGGTCTGATTCCACTCCATTTTATCATTTGTTATAAACAGTTTATGAAACTGTTTATGAAAACATACTGAGTGTATTATGGTGTCTCTTCAGATTTTTCACCAGTGTTGATGACATTCTCAGACGTTAATGTGCATATAAATCCCTGGGAAATGTTAAATTTCAGATTCAGATTCGTTAGGTCTGGGATGTGCCTAAGAGTCTGCATTCCTAACAAGTTCCAGGTGATGCCACGTCTGCTGGCCCACAGATAACACTCTGAATAGCAAGACTGTCAACCACACAGCACTTGAGAGTGTAAGATTGCTAAAAACACTGCTGAGCCATCAAATGTTAGAAATGGTCTATCAGTAGGAAATGAGAGTAAACTACATATTGATGAGATGTTAAAGGAAATTGAATGACTAAAGAGGTCATTAATATTAATGATTTAGAATTGCTCTTTTGACCTCTTAGATTTCTGATCATATACTGTGGGCTTAAAAGTACCCATTACAATTATATCAGAAATGGCTTGTCGTATGAATATTTCAGTTTCTGAGAAATTTAACTACAGCTTTTTTCTTTTACTCTAACCATACAATCAAGTAACCAAAGGATTTTTTAAATTATTGAATTCAGCAATTTAACTACATGCAAAGTTTTAGAAAGGCTTTTCCTTCGCTTTGGCAAAATGCTTAATTCTGATTAGTAAGTCAGTAAAAATTAAGGCAAATACCACTGAGAATGCACCACATAGGGGAAAACTGGGTGCTCAGTGCAAACGATTCATTGCATGTGCCATAGCTGATAGAAACAGAACATTTGGCAATATTAAGCCAATGTGCTTTCTATCTTCTCCCTGTCTCGCAATAAGAAATCTATCACTGCTCTGTAAAAGAGAAGAAGATAAAAAGAGAAAGTTGTCATGAGTCTGGAGCAGGAACATGAGAGCCAAACACTGCAGCACGGGAGTTTGTGAGAAGAAAGGAACAGAGCAAACATTTGTTCTTCCCTCCATTCCAGCCACTGAAGGAGGCATAGTAGTAAAGAGACTGAGAGTCAAATACAAATACAGAGAACTGATGATTTTCAGAAAGGAGAGTGATAAGGGCTGGGCACAATGCGTGAAGGTGAGTGGGAGATACAGCTTCCAGTTATGAAATGCCTAAGTCACAGGAATAACAGGCACAGCACAGGGAATCCAGTCAACGATACTGTAATAGTGCTGCACGGTGCCAGATGGTAGCTACACCCGTGGTGAGCACAGCATAACACACAGAGTTGTTGAATCACTATGTTGTACCCCCAAAACTAGTGTAACATTGTGTGTCAACTATACATAGATAAAAAAACATTTTAAAAAAAGAGACTACGAATTAAGCAAAAAAATGAGCATGCTTTAACTTTAGTTCTGTCTCAGATAATGAGGTGATTGAGCTGGCTGTCCTCAGATGGGGTGGCCATTCCAGGGGAAGAGCCGGTGAGTTGTTGTCGGTCAGAGAAGACCTGCACCTGTCTGGAGCCTTCTTCAGCTCTTAGCTCCTGAGAGGCAGGAACAGTAGGTAGAGGTTTCCGCACCATGGAAGGACACAGAAGGCAGCCAAGAATGCTGGCTGGCAAGAGAGGTCAAATGACCCAGAGACTGGAAACAGCAAGGAAGACCAGTTAGAAATGAAATTAGTTGTAAGCAGAATGCTAAAGGGCCAATAGGGCAATCAAAGGCAAGGGAAGGTTGAGGCTTCAGGAAAGTTCTCAGAGACATGACTGAGCCAGACCAAGAGACCTCAACCAGCCCTGCGCTGACCCTAGCAGCAGGTAAGAGAAATTGCTGGCAGAAGAGAGGAGGCAGTACTGGAACCTGCTCATGGCTGGCTCCTGGGGGCCCCGTTGTTCTTCCCCGGCACCATCCAGCCGAATCACATCCACCTTCACACACCCCAATATTGCTCTAGAAAGAAACCACGAGGGGGTGGTAAAAATCTACAAGATTGGAACATGATCTAATAAGAGTCTGAGTTACCTTAGGAGCCTGCATAAATTATTGCATCTGAATGACTAAATTTAGATGTTATATTTCTACCCCTCACTAGCCAGACAGAGGGGGTTCTTAAAGAAAATCAAATCTACAGAAAATAAAGCTATTATTTCTTTTCATAGTTCAGTGTAGTGTGAGTTCAATTCACAAGCCTGATTCAGCTATAATGAATCATCACATTTCAGTCAGCAGATTACCTCATCCTGAGGTAGAAACATGGGGTTTTACATGAGTGCTCCTACCCAAGTTCTGCTCCTCTGTGGCCTAAGCTCAAACCATGGCCTCCACTGCTCGCCCTGGGCATGGCACTCAGGAGTAGCCCCATGGCCTGTGCTTGTCCAGTCTGAGGCCATTCCAGGATTTGCCCTGGTTTTGAAAATTGATGTGAGTTAATTTCCTGCATATGTTCAGGGAACAGAATCAAAAGAGCAGGAACTTCAAAATGAGACTCTGTATTATATTCTGCTTTGGGAATTTATCATCCACCTGGCTATGGGAACATCACTCTTCCTTGTGAGAGTGGAGTTCATAAAATCTACCCTTAGAATGATTATAATAATTAATAATGTATCAATAAATTAGGGTCATATTATCCTACTCCAGTTCCTTCTATTGTGCCTACCCCCCTATAATGGCCTATTCCACTGGGACCATGGACCTCACTCTTCACCCACAGAGAGATCTTATTCCAGGACCCCACAGTTTCCTTTCTCCAAACAGGTGGATGCTCTGTTTTGCCATCCAGACCCTGCTTCAGAACCAAAGGACGGATATCTCCCACTGATGGCAGACATTGCTAGCCCTCTCTGGAAATTGCCTCAACCAAAATCATACCCGTTTTCTGGAGGGTGCCCCTGTATCCAAAGCCTGATGGGTGCAGGAGGACAGCCAATACCACTAGCCTACACCAGAAAAATTCTGTAAGGTCATTCCCGCATCAGAGCAAGGCTGGCCAAGGAAGGCTTTTGTGGTGATGCATCACAGCCCATCTTTTCCCGCAGCTCATTCCTGCTTCCTCACTTTCTTCCTATAGATAATGGATCCTAAAAGCCCTCCCTCATAAACATCCTGCATGGTAATCTCTGGCTCAGAGTGACCTCCTGGAGAACCCATCTGGTGACAATAAGTTACCACACTCCCCGCTCAAAACCACTCACTGACCTATTATCATCGTAAAAAAAATTGGGGAAAATAAACATTCATAACCCTCTTGGCCACTATTTTTGGACCCCTGCTATGGGTCACAGCCAGGGTAATCCTTTAGTCCTGATCCTTCTTTCCTGAGGGTCTGAGCCTGCCCACCAACCAAACATCTCAGAGAGGCCACTGCTTACACAGTGGTTTTGGAAGCCTTGCCACACTGCAGTACTGGCCAACACAGACATAGCTTCCTTTGATCCAGAACAAAAATTTCCAACTACCACAAGAAAGTTTTTATATCATGGTCTCCATTCTATGTGAATAAACACTATCTAGTTGTAGGAAATTGTCAATTACTCTACATAGACTAAGCACCTGCTTGTATTTTGCCCCTCTGTAAATGGATCATTTTAGGAAATGAGTAGAACAAATATGCTCTAGCAACTGCAATCCAAGCCAGTGCCCCATTTGCAGACAGGTTGTGATCCCTGAGTTGATTTGCAAATTGGCTATTTGGAACTCAGAATGCATTATCCCAAAAGCAGTGTTATAAATGATGGCCAGCTTCACTGTGTTTCCACAAAACCCTGGTGAATTTACAACCTTTACACTGCCTTAAATACTGGGCTGTTCTGTATGGGGGAAAAACAAGGCATCAGAAGAAACACGAATGTGGCACCAGAAACACGAATGTCTCTCTCTCCCCCTGCCCCTCAGTTGTACTCTCCTCCCTGCCACACATTTGCTGTAATCACCCATTTTCAAGGTGGCTTTGAGGTCTGGTGATGACATTGCCCTTCTCTTCTCTCTCCTCTGGAACTTGGACACAAATATAATATAGACTTGATGAGCTCTGGCATCAAATGGATGACTAGCAACAAACAGAAGCTCTAAGAATGTTTCTTGATGATTAAACCACAGAAGAATCTTCTTTGACACAGTACTGTACATTTGTAGTTTGAAAGTATGAGTTTATTTGCAGAAGAGTAAATCGCAAAGGTACATCATTATTTCTTATGTGTAAGCCTAACGATAGTTGAGACCAGGGAGCCTAACCGTTGGCTTTACTGGTTCCCCAACAATACTGTGTTGTCACACAGATGCAAAACAGTATCCTTCTGAGATACTTTCACAAGGCCCCCCTGAAGCAGAATAAGTAGATCTGTAGCCTAATGCAGTTTAATCCCTTAATCAACGCATCAGTATAACAAGCACACTTACTAGAAACACTACTTTTGAATACCCCTCACACTTATTAAATCAGAAATTCTGGGACTGAGGCCTAGCAATCTGTGTTTCTATAGCCCTCCATGTTATTCCACGTCCACTAAAGTTTGAAAAACAGTGACCTAATGACATAAGAAAACCGAGATTATTTTTAAAAAGAAATAGCTAGAAACA
Source organism: Suricata suricatta (assembly GCF_006229205.1). Classification (NCBI taxonomy): domain Eukaryota; kingdom Metazoa; phylum Chordata; class Mammalia; order Carnivora; family Herpestidae; genus Suricata; species Suricata suricatta. Next base: position 54,279,980 of record NC_043704.1, read on the forward strand.
TTGCCAATCAAGTTATTCTACATATAACAAAAAATAGGGCTTTTAAAAGATAACTAGTAATTCAACTCAAAAATATGTTTATTCCATGTCTAATATTGCAGGCTATGATTTGTATGCTAAGGAATATTACAATGTGAGTGAAATAGTGAGTGGAGGGCAAATCAAAGACTCTTTACCCAAGTGAAATTGAAGGGAGAGAGGAAAGGTAACAAGAATTAGCTAATACCAGACAGAGTATTTGTAGTTTTTAGAAAAATGTAAAATAAAATGTCAAGGAAAAAATAAAAAAAATAATTTTACAGGAATAAATCACAAAAAAGTTTGGAGGCTACAGCAAAGTCGGGCATGAAGGGCAGCTATATACTTTGACAATGGAAGCCATGTTAGGAGGAGGGGATGAAGGGCTCCAGGAACTGGTGAAGGACAAAGTTTCCCAGGAAAGAGGACATGAGCAAAGCCATGGCACAAAGCATCCTCTGAACTGTTCATAAATAGGTTATCCTTGTGGTTAAATCAATTTTCCTCAACTCCTGGGACAGCTGAGTGAGGACTGGAGCAGCCAAGGACCACAGGCCAATTCCTGCTGTAATAAGCAGTTGCCTACAGCCACCCCAGTGTGACTTACCACTGCTCTTTCTATGTGTACCATGACACCAAAGAGATCATTCAAGAAATCAAGATGCACACACAGAGCTTAGGCACTGAGTAGGTAAGGTGAATAGGCAGGTAGGCCTTAGGTACCTTACTCAGTAGGGTGGGTCTTATTTAGAAGGGAACAGGATGTTTGGAGCAAATAAATAAATACATAAATAAAAATTTCTCTGGCTTATACAATTATTACCATTCAATATGTGATTGATTAGACTAAAAACAGATGGAGTCAGGCAAATAGGTTAAAATGTTATCAAATTAGGACACAGCCAAAACTACAACAGAAAAGAAATGGAAAAGAGAGAGTCAGGATAATCATTTCACTAATATCTGACTGTCTATGACAGACAAGATATATCTTGTTACTTCAGAGAAAACCTCAATTCAAAGACACTTTATTTTAAATAAATGTAAACCTGTTATGCAGAGGTAAAACACCATTACAAAATTATAATAAATGGTAAAATAATTTTAATTAAGGAAGCATATGTGCTATGGAAATTTAAGTGGTTCCAAGGTCACTTTTTATGGATGTACCATGAGTTATTTCATGGATAAAATACTGGTTTAGCCATGAGCCTTCAAGGATGAAAAGTGTTAGCAAAGAAGTATAGATAAGAACATTCTAGATATAGAAAACAAAATAGGTTAAAAAAAAAAAGACAAAGGTAGACAAGCTTATACTGAGTTAACAGTGCAATATATTTGAAAAATATGAGACGAGCTTGAAGTCATTAGGGAAATTAAAATTGAAACTACAGTGAGATACCACTTCACTCACAAAACTTGCTACAATAAAAAAATTACAACTGTTGGTGGGGATGTAGAGAAAAATCATAACCCTTATATACTGCTGGTATTATAAAATAGTGAAGCATCTTTGAAAACAGTTTGTCATTTCCTTAAAAAGTTAAACACAGACCACAGCCAACATCATCCTTAATGGGGAAAAACTGAGAGCTTTTCCCCTAAGATCAGGAACAAGATAAAGATGCCAGCTCTTACCATTTTATTTTTCAACACAGTAGTGGAAGTCTTAGCCACAGCAATCAGATAAGAAAAAAATAACAATAAAAGACATCCGAACTGGTAAGGAAGAAGTAAAATTTTCCCTATTTGAGATGACATGATAGTATAGATAGAAAACCCTAAAGACCACCACAAAACTACTAGAAGAGATAAATAAATTCAGTAAAGTTGCAGGATACAAAATCAATATACAAAAATCTGTTGCATTTCTACACATTAATAATGAAGTAGCAGAAAGAGAAATTAGGAAAATAATCAGATTTATAATTGGACCAAAGAGAATAAAATACCTAGAAATAAATTTAACCAAAGAGTTGAAAGACCAAATGGAAAGATATTCCAATACTGTTAAAATGTCCATACTACCCAAACAATGTACAGGTTTAATGCAATCACTATCAAAATACCAACAGCACTTTCTTTTTTTATTAATTTTTTTAATGTTTTATTTATTTTTGATACAGAGAGAGACAGAGCATGAGAGGGGGAGGGGCAGAGAGAGAGGGAGACACAGAACCGGAAGCAGGCTCCAGGCTCTGAGCTAGCTGTCAGCACAGAGTGTGACGCGGGGCTTGAACCCACGAACGTGAGATCTGACCTGAGCTGAAGTGGGAGGCTTAACCGACTGAGCCACCCAGGTACCCCCCAACAGCACTTACAAAGAAGTAGAACAAATAACTCTAAAATTTGTATGGAATCACAAATGATCCCAAATAGCCAAAGCAACCTTGAAAAAGAACAACAAAGCAGGAGGTATCACAATCCCAGATTTCAAGATACATTACAAAACTACAGTAATCAAAACAATATGATACTGGTACAAAAACAGACATATAGATCAATAGAACAGAAGAGAGAGCCCATAAATAAACCCACAATTACATGGCCAATTAATCATGACAAAGGAGCCAAAAATATGCAATGGAAAAAGACTCTTCAACAGATGGTGTTGGGAAAACTGGACAACTACATGCAAAAG
>NC_043704.1:54282738-54323808 GCF_006229205.1 Suricata suricatta
CTGTGTTGTACCTCGTTTCTATTTTGATTTTCTGTTTTTGCTACCTTGGAAATAATAATTTTTCTGGAAGTAACAAACAATGTAATCATTAGAAAAATGATGTAATCACCTATGGTATATAAGACACCAAGTTTCACAGTAAAGTGTGGTCTCTTCCACCATTCATGTTGTCTGTGTTCTTTCTTATAGATATTTCGCCAACACCAACCCCCTATTCAGAGACCCTTGGACTCTGGTGCATGGGCTGGTCCCCCGCAGACATAGAGATTGCCAACAGATATATGGAAATATGCCCAACATCAGTAATATCATAATCATTAAGAAAATGCAAACCAAAACCACAATGAAATATCATCACACACCTGTCAGAATGGCTAAAATCAAAAACACAAGAAATAACAGATGTGGTGCAAAAGGAACCATCATGCATTATAAGTGGGAATGCAATCTGGTACAACCACTGTGGAAAACAATAAAAGGTTCTTCAAATAATTAGACACAAAATTACCATATGATCCAGTAATTCAAATACTGGGAGATGAGAAAATGAAAACACTAATTCAAAAAGATGTATGCACCCTTATGTTTACTACAATGTTGTTTACAATAGCTAAATAAGGGAAACAGCCCAAATGTCCATCAGTGGGTGAATGGATAAGGAAGTTGGTTAAGCGTCCAACTTCAGCTCAGGTCATGATCTCATGGTTCATGGGTTCGAGCCCCAAGTCAGGCTCTGTCCTGAGAGCTCAGGGCCTGGAGCCAGCTAAGGACACTGTGTCTCCCTCTCTCTTTGCCTCTCCCACTCTCATGCTCTGTCTCTCTGTCTCAAAAATAAATAAAACATTAAGGAAAAAAAATGAAATCTCACCATCTGCAACAACATGGATGGACCTAGATATAAACGATAAGTGAAATAAGTCAGTTGGAGAAAGACATATACCATATGATTTCACTCATATGTGGAATTTAAGAAACAAAACAAAGAAAGACAAACCAAGAAACGGACTCTTACCTATAGAGAACAAACTGGTGCTTACCAGAAGGAAGGTGGGTTGGGATATGGGTGAAATAAGTGAAGGGGATTAAGAGTACACTTATCAAGGGGCGCCTAGGTGGCTGAGTCTGTCGAGTGCCTGACTCTTGATTTGGGCTCAGGTTTTGATCCCAGGGTTATGGGATCAAGCCCAGTGTCCGGCTCTGTGCTGAGCATGGAGACTGCTAAAGATTCTCTCTTTCTCCCTCTGTCCTTTTCCCTGGTTTTCTCTCTTTCTTACTCTCTCTCTCTCAAAACAAATGAAAAAATAGTATGCTTATCATGATGATCACTGAGAATGTATAGAATTGTTGAATCACCATATTGTACACTTGAAACTAATATAACTACATTAGTTAAGTGTACTGAAATTATACTTTAATTTTAAAAATTAATTATAAAAATAAAAGAACCAATGCATAACCAAAAAAAAAAAAAAACCACTCAGCATTCCCATATGACTCATTAATTCCATCAGGTATATAACTGATAGATTTAAAACATATTTACACAAAAACCTATATGTGAATATTCTTAGTTTTAGTCGAAAACTGGAAACCACTCAAATATTCATCAACTGGTTTAAGAATAAATATCCATTCCATACAATGGAATATTATTAAGCTACAAGAAGAAATGAAGTATTTTACAGTCCATAACATGAAAATAAAAACATTATGCTAAGTGAAAGAAGATAAACACAAAAAAAAACATATGTTTTGTGCTTCCATTATATGGAATATCCAGAATAAGCAAATCCAGAGTCACAGAAAATCTATTCCTGGTTGCCACAGGCTTGGAAGAGGGAGAAACAGAGAATTAATGCTAATGAGTATGGGATTTCTTTCTGGGGTGATGAAAATTATCTGTAATTAGATCATAGTGATGGTTGCACAACCTTGTGAATATACTAAAAGGTTCATAAAGTGTATATTTAAGGGTACACTTTAAATGGCAGCTTTTGTGATATCCAAATTATATGTCAATTTAAAAAGAGTAAAGGAGGAGAGAAGAGAGGAAAGAATAGGGAAAAGCACCACTGGATGAAGCCTATGGAGTGGGCTGCAGGCCTGACAGAACTCAACTATGATGAGATCAGATTTAACTGTGGAAACCAAAAATTAAACCATCAACTTTTCAATTTGTTCTAAGGTTCTGAGGACCTTAATGGACTTGCCCAAGGTCACAAAGCTAAGGTACCCAGTTATGAAGTTAGGATGCATTCTGACTACAAAGCCACATACTTAACTATGGCATCTGCTATCTTTTCTGGTCTGAGATTAAGGTACTTTTCTTCACATTAGATAAGACAGTTATTGTTTACAGAAATGTTATTGGATAGAGAATAAATTCAAAAATAGGGAAGAGACGTTTGTTTATACAGAAAATAGAGATGAGAAATAATCTTGGGTTATAGGGTTTGCCTAAATATAAGAGTCATCATTACTCAACCATAAAAAGGATGAGATCTTTCCATTTGAGACAACATGGCTGGACATAGAGGGTATTATGCTACATGAAATGAGTCAGACAGGGCAAGACAAATGCCATATAATTTCACTTATATGTAGAATCTTGAAAATGATGAATAAACAAACAAAAAGCAGAATTAGATCTAAAAATGCAGGAAACAAAGACAAATGCCATATAATTTCACTTACATGTGAAATCTTAAAAAAATGAATAAACAAATAAAAAGCAAAGCTATAAATGCAGAAAACTGATGGTTGCCAGAGAAAAAAAGGTGGAGGAATTGGCAAAATGGTAAAGGGGACTGGGAGGTACGGGTTTCCAGTTGTGAAATAAGTAAGTCACAGAGATGAATGGCACACCATAGGGGGTACAGTCTATGAGACTGTAATAGTGTTGCCTGGTGACAGATGTTAGCTACATTTGTGGTAAGCATAGCTTAACCTACAAGTTGTTGAATCACTACACCTAAAACTAATGTAACATTGTGTGTCAACTATACTCAAATAAAAATAATAATAAATGAGAGTGATCAATAAAACAAACTTTGTTTAAGAAAATAATAAATTACATCTGAATAAATTTCATAGGTAATGAATACTCTTTCATGACCACGCATTCCTTAAGAGTGAATAGGCAGAAAAAATACTGAGTGCTGTATCCAGAAACTGAAATAATCTTCTATGAATGGCAAAAAAAAAAATTCTTAACCCTACTGTAAAGCCCATACAGTTGACAAAAATTCTGTATAGTATGACTCAGTATCCAGCTAGCCCAATCCAGACACTGGTTTGTGGCTAATACCAAGTTCAAATTTCATATGACTAGTTGATCTATTCCAATTTTACTGCTATTCCTGACAGCTACAGTTGTATCAAAAACATGCCCTTGATTTCAAAAAAAAAAGAAGACGGACAAAACATACAAATGAATAAAAACAAATCCTTCCAAACGAGAAAATAAAATGCTATCCTAAGTGATTCCATTCTCATGGATAATAAATCCTTTCTATCATTGTTTATGGCAGATAGCACATAATACAATGTATTGTCTATGCACAAGAGCATTATTTTCACATTTGATGAAAATTTTAATCCTATTTCTTATGTTATAACAAGAATCAATTCACTCTATTTAAGAGATCTAGTAAGACTGTGGGACCAAGAAAAAAATTTTTGGAGTAAAAATCAAAGATTAAATATAAAAAGAACAAAACTTTTACTCAAAAAAATGAAGGTCTAAGGATGGATAGGGTCCCTTTTGGGGGGAACAATGTGAATGAGTAACAAAGACCACAGACCTCACTCAACCTCCCCTGTGAAATGGATACAACTTTAATGATACTGTCAATGAAATGAACGATACTGTGAAACACTATCAGAAAGAATAATCTGGAATGATTAAAGAAAGAGGGATATATACATAATGAAATAAGAGTATATCTAAATAATGCAAGCCCTCATATTAATATTATATTGCAAGGCAAAAGATACAGAATTTATATAGTTTTTAAAGATCTAAAATGATGAAATACAAGCAAGTTTCTTAAGTGAATATAAAGGTTCTAGAAACTATGAGGTTTGACTTTAACTTGGAGAAAATCTCAAAAGTGGCTTATCAGACTACTACTGAAGAAAACAAGAAAAAAAAAAAGATAACCACTGGAAACAACATAAAATAGTCTTCCCAAACATCTAGCTTTAATTATTACAGAACCATAAATTAATATAATAAGAAAATCCTTTTAGGATTTTCAAAACATTTTGACAGCGTTAACATCAATTATTGAGGGAAAACATCATATATGGCAGGCAGCAGAAGGAAGGCATTACTCCTATGTCACATGTTAGTTCCTAGAATTAAAATACATAGTGTGTACTACACAAGACAACATACTCTCACTTCTCTTTGCTCCTTCCCACTAGGAATAAATATAAACCCTGAAAATAATGCAAAAGGTAACCAAAAGAGAACCCTGAACATAGAAAGAGGAAGATAGACTGACTGTGGATTCCAGGACTGGAGAAATATAGCAGTAGTTTCTCATGACCTCCAAATCAACAGAAGACAACAACTCAGGTCTTGCATTTCCCAATATCCAACCTATCAACAGAAGGTGATCCATACGGGTTCAGTTTTCACCATATCAAACAGGAGTCCTAACAACACCACCAGGAGATCCTAGCAACACTGACCAAAGAGACTGGTCAGACAGCCTACTGACAATATAAATCTTGAGAAAGCACTCAGTCCTCTGCTGAGCCTGAGGCTACCCTCCCCCAGCGAGAATCACCAGACAACACCATTAAGAGGAATCCTACCTTGTCAAATGGCTCACTTCAGGAAGTCCTATAGTCTCCAAAGACTAGAGAATCTCTTCCTTTGGGTAGCACCAACAGGGGCAAAAGTGAGTGCCTAGTCTAGAAAGTGCCTGTCATCCCCATGAGTTGGACTCGCTTCTCCCAGCTAGAGGCACCAGAAGTCTGAACTGGAAAAGCCCCTTGCCACTTCAAGCAACACCATCAGGAACCAATGGAAGCCTAGGCAGCATCAGACACTAAGCAGATAAAAACAGCACCATAAAGGCTCTGAAAATTAAACGTCCACCAAAATCACAACCCAAAAGTAGGCCAGGATCTGAAAACGAAACCCCTAAACAGAATGAATGTGTACTAAAATAAAGACTTAACTAGGACCCAGAGTCTCCTAACATAATAACTGAAAATGTTTAGAATACAACAAAAGAAAAAAAAATTATTTCTCATTCCAAGAACCAGGAAAAGCATAACTGGAATGTGAAAAAATAAATAATAAATTAGATGCTGGAATTATCTCAAAGTGATTTTAAGGCAGCCATCACAAAAAAATACTTCAACGGAATATATTATTTTTAAAAAAAAGAGAAAGGAGTAACATGAAATTTTGCATAGAAAAATATAAAAATGTTCCCAAAAAACTGACCAAAAAAATACTTCAACAAGTAAATACAAATTCTCTTAAAACAAAGACAAATAATAGAATTTGTAAAATAATAACAGTAACAATAATAATAACCAAATAAAACAGAAATGAGAAATGCAATAACTAGGGGAAAGAACTTCATAAATGGGCTCAATGATATAATGGAGATAACAAAGGCTAAATTCATTGATCAATGGAACTTACATAATCTGAGAGAGAAAATAGAAAGAAAATGCCCAAAAAAAAGTGCCTCAAGGGCTTAAAGGACAAATAGAAGAAGATCCAACATTCATGTCACTGAAATATCAGAAAAGGGAAGAATAGGGCTGAAAGGGTGCTTGAAGAAATACTGACTGAGAACTTTCCAATTTTGCATAAACCTACAAATCCAAGAAGGTAAGCAAACCCAAATATGACAAATCCAAAGAAATTCAATATGATACATTATACTTAAACTTCTGAAAACCAAAGACCAATAACAAATCTTTAAAATAGCCAGAGAGAAATAACACTTGTACAGGGAAACCTAATTTGAATGACAGCATATTTCTCATATAAAACTACTGAGGCCACAAGAAAATGGTATAACTTCTTCCACGTGCTGAAAGAAAATAACAGTGAACTAAAATTCTATAACTGGTGAAACTATCCTTCAGGAATGGAGAAAAAGATTTTTTTAAATTTTCAGGTGACAGAAAACTTTAAAACTAAAACTTGTTGGGGCGCCTGGGTGGCTCAGTCAGTTAAGCAACTGGCTTCAGCTCAGGTCATGATCTCACTGTTCGTGGGCTCGAACCTCGCATCAGGCTCTGTGCTGACAGCTCAGATCCTGGAGCCTGCTTCAGATTCTGTGTCTCCCTCTCTCTCTGTCCCTCCCCTGTTCACCCTGTCTCTCTCTGTCTCTCAAAAATAAAAATTAAAAAAAACTAAAACTTGTTGATGACAGAACTGTAAAAAAATGACTAAAAAATGAGTAAAAGAAATTCTATAAACAAAAAAAATGATGTAAAAAAGAATCTTAGAGCATTAGGAAGGAAGAGCAAACAACTGAAAGAACACAAATGTAAGAACATACAATAGACTATCTCATTAATCATACAAATCATATTTGATTACTGAAACAAAAAGTGTCACACTATCTGATACTCAAGAAAATGATATTTAAAAGCAAGGAAAGTAAGGGGACCTAAACAACAGTAAGATATACACTTCAACAAAAGTGATAAAATAGTTATATCATTGTGATAATAAACATTGTACATTGTAATACACAGAGGAACTACTAAGAAATCTATTCAAAGATGTGTATTAAAAAACACTAAAAACAAATCAGTATAAAATCCTAAGAAATGTTCAAGTAATACAAAGGAAGGCAAAAAGAAACATAAAAATGAGAACATTAACAAACAGAAAACAAGTAATGAAATGACAGACAAGTCCTAGAACATTAATAATTATCTAAAGTATAAATGGCCTAAAATAATCAATTAAAAGACATAGTTGATATAAAAATATGATGAAACTTCATGCTTTTTTATAAGAAGCTCACTTCAAATTCAATATACGTTGAAAACAAAAGGATGAAAAATGATATACCATACAAACATTTTTAATCAGAAATGGTTATATTAATAGCTAATAAAATATACTTCAGAACAAGGAAAATTACTAGGGAATTACTAAGGATAAAGAGGGATAAAACATTATAGTAAAAGGATGAGTCCACCAGGAGGTATTAATAATCCTAAATGTGTTTACATCAAAGAAGCTTCAAAATACATGAAGCAAAAACTGATAGAGATAAAAGAAATAGAAAAATGATAGTTGGGGATGTCAATATCCCACACTCAGCAACTGGAAGAATTACTAGACAGAAAATCACTAATGATATAAAATATCTGAACACAGTAAACCAAAAGGATCTAATTTACATATATATAGCTCTCCACTCAACAATCTAGAATACACTTTTTTTCCAAGTCACCTCAAAACATAATATAAACTAATATAAACCAATAATAGGTCACAAAACAAACCTCAACAGGTTTGGAGGAATTAAAATAATACAGACTATTTTCTTTGATGAGAATGGAATCAAACTAGGTGTGACAATTAACAGCAAGTCAACATAAAATCTCTAAGTACATGAAAATTAAATGACACATGTCAATAATATATAGCCAAAGAAGTCTCAAAGAAAAGTTAAAATATAAAGAACTGAATGAAAATGAGGATACAATAAGTTACGATGTGTAGGATACAGCTACCTTGCTGAGAAGAAATTTTATAGCACTAAACATTTACATTAGAAAAGAGGAAAAGTCTCAAAATAAAAACTAAAGTTGTTACTTCAAAAAACTAAAAAAAAAGAAGACCAAAATAAGCCCAACTCAAACAAAAGAGATATAATATAGATAAGAGCAGAAATCAATAAAATTGGAAACAAGAAAATAATAGAGAAAAGTCAATAAAATAAAAAGATGCTTGTTCAAAATATTTTATAAAATTGGCAAACCTCTAGCATGACTCACAAAGATAGAAAAAAGACATAAATCCACAAATCCAATATAAAGAATAAAACAAAGGATATCAAAACATATCCTGTAACCATTTAAAAATAATAAAGGAATGCTTTAAATAACTTCATGTTCATATATTCAACAATTAAATGAAATGTACCAATTCACTGAATACCACAAACCACCAATTTTCAATTAAGACTAAATAAATAATCTGAATAGTCCTATAAGCACTAAAGAAATTGAATTCATAACTTCAAACTCGCAAAAAATAATCTCCAAGCCAAATGTTTAACTCCACCAAATGTTTAAAGAAGAATTACATGATCTTACAGGATCTCTTTCAGAAAATACAAGAGGGAGGGTCTCCTGGGTGGCTCAGTTGGATGAGCATCTGACTTCAGCTCAGGTCATGATCTCACAGTTCCTGCTGACCACCTCAGAGCTTGCTACAGATTCTCTCTCTCTTTCTCTCTCTCTTCTCTCTGTCCCTCCTCTACTTACATTTGGTCTCTTTCTCTTTCTCAAAAATAAACATTAAAAAACAATTTTAAACAACAACAAAAAAAGAAAATACAAGAGGGAACACTTCTAAGCTTGTTTTTCAAGTTTTACCTGAATATCAAAATCAGACAAAAATAGAACAAAAAGCAAAAACTGCAGACCAATATCTTATCTTTCATGAACTTAGATGAAAAAATCCTCAAAAATATTAGCAAATCAAATTGAGCAATATATAAAATGAACGAAACACCACCTAAATTAATCTATTTCAGGAATAAAGGCTGTTTCAACATTTGAAAATCAATCAGTGTAACAACTAAAGAAGAAGGAAAAAAATCTCAGCAAGTTAGGAATGGGGGGGAAGTACTCTAACTAGATAAACAGTATCTACAAAAACCCCATAGCTAACAACATACTTAATAGTAAAACACTGAATGCTTTCCTCTTAAGATTAAGACCAAGGCAATGATATTCATTCTCACTTCTCTTATTCAACTTAGTTCTAGACACTGCAATAAGGCAAGAAAAAGCAATAGGCATACATTCTGGAAAGTAAGAAAAAAAAACTTTCCTTATTTTCAGATGATATGATTTTTGTATGTGTAGAAAATCCTAAGAAATCTATAAAAACACCTGTATGGGTGTTTTTAATGAACAAGTTCAGCAACAAAAGTTCAGGATACAAGATGAACACACAAAAACAAATAGCATTTCTATATACTAACAATGAATATACAGAAACTAAAATTTAAAATAGAGTATCTTTTACAATTGCTCCAAAGAAACTGAAACACTCAGATATAATCTTAAAACATTCACAGCATCTGCATGCTTAAAATTACAACTGCTGATAAAAGAAGTCAAAGATCTAAATAAATGGAGAGACATATTATGTTCATGAATTTAAAAATCAACATAGTAAAGAGGTCAATTCTCTCTATATTGATTTATAGGTTTAAAACAATTCCTATCAAAACATCTGTAAAGTGTTTTATATACATAGACAAGCTTACTTTTAACTTTTTATAGAAAAGCATAGGTTCTAAAATAACTAGACCAATTTTGAATAGAAGAATAAAGTGGGAAGAGTAACTCTGTCAACCATATATATATATATTATCAAGAGAGTGTGGTGTTAGTGATGCAACAGACAACAAATCAATGGAACAAAACAGAGAACCCACAAATAGACCCACATAAATGCATTCTATTTATTTTTGACAGGGTGCAAAAGCAACTTAATGGAGGAAGAACTATCTTTTCAACAAACAGTCCTGGAGCAACTGAACGTCCATAGGAGAGTAAGAAAACTAAGCCTCAAGTTAAATCACATGCCTTATCCAAATTAACTAAAACATAACATGGACTTAAATGTAAAATGAAAAACGATGCGACTTTTAGAAGAAATTTTGAGAAAATCATCTGGGTCTAGAGCTAGGCAAAGCACTCTTAGACTGAACACCAAAAGCACAACTTATAAAAGGAAAAACTGATAAAATAGACTCCATAAAAATTAGAAACTCTTGCTGTGCAAACACCCTGTTAAGATTTTGAAAAGACAAGCTATAGACATAGAGAAAATTCTCCAAACCAACAAAGGACTAATAACTGATTCTGTCTCCCTTGCTCTCTGTCCCTCCCCCTTTTCAAAAATAAACACTTAAAAATTTTAAAAAAAAAAAAAAAGAAATGCAACTTAAAACCACAGTGTGATAGTATACACCTATTAGGGCTAAAATTTAAAAAAAAAAGTCACAACACCAAATGCTGGCAAGCATGTGGAGAAACTAGATCACTCATACATTGCTTATACTCAACTCTGAAATACAGTTTGGCCATTTCTTTAAAAACTAAATATGAGGGACACCAGGGTGGCTCAATCATTTGAGCATCCAACTTTGGCTCAGGTCATGATATCACAGTTCGTGGGTTCAAGCCCCACATCAGGCTCTGTGCTGACAGCTTGGAGCCTGAAGCCTGTTTCAGATTCAGTGTCTCCGGCTCTCTCTGCCCCTCCCCCACTCATACTCTGTTTCTCTCTGTCTCAATAATAAACATAAAATTTTTTTTAAATAAATAAAAACTAAATATGTAATTACCACACAACAGCAACTGCATTTTGAGCATTTATCTCAAGGAAATAAAAATGCATTTTCACACAAAAATCTGTACATGATTATTCATGTTCATAATAGCCCAAAACTGGAAATGACCCAGATGTCCTTCAACAGATTAAATACAGTACATCCACATCATATAATACTTCTCAGCAGTAAAAAGAATTCTTGATACACACAATAATTTGGAATTTTATCCAGGTAATTTTACTTAGTGAAAAAAAGTCAGTCCCCAAAAGTCTACACACTGAACTATTACATTTATATAACATTCATGAAATTACAAAATTACAGGAAAGGAAAACAGATTAATGGTTGCCAGAAGTTAAGGATAGGGCTGGGAAAGGTAGCAGGAGGAAAGGGGATGTGGCCACATAAGGGCAACACAAGAGACCTTTCAGATGATGGAAATGTTCAGTATCTTGACTGTGATACTGGAGATGTACACATGATAAAACCGCATAGAACTCAATACAAAAACACAAATGTGTACAGACCAAACTGGGGACATCTTAACAAGATAAATAAATTGCATCAATGCCGGCATTTGGGTTATATTAATATACTATTGTTTTCAAGATACTACCATTGGAATAAACCGAGTAAAGACCAAATGGGATCTTTCTGCCTATCTTACAATTGCATGTGATAAAATCTATCATTATCTTAAAATACAATGCTTAATTTCAAAAAATACATAGAGCATAATAACTACTTAATACAATGCATACCTTAGAAAAAGAAAATGTAAGTTGTTACTGCGTTTGACCAACATGTGCAATTCTGGCAACAGTAATTTAAGACAACCGTGGATATCAGGAGAAGATCTTAATGAGGTTGCTTTACAAGACCTCTGGAAATCTTGTCAATATTTTGAGATTGAAGAAACTTCAAATATTTACCATGGAGTACAGGAGACTAAAGGAAACATGTCAGTCATTAAAAATGTCAATATAATACAAGTTGCATACCCTATTAATTCTTAAGGCCATTTTAAGGCTACTGTAAGAGAGGTTTTACTTTGATACAAAAATAAAACTGTAGCCATCCAAGTTGTCTCTTAACCGAGAAGCTGATCTCAAAATATTTGCAATAACCACACAGATTTATCTGGTAGAGACTAGGATCATGGCTTTCTCACTGCTGCAAACTCCAGGAAACACATTCATGATCCTGGCCCAATGCCCAACTTTCAGAAATGCCAATAGGGGAGTCATTCTTGCAGTCAGAACCTGAAACTTTAAAGGCCATCTCCAATCACAATTCTGTGATTCTGCCTGACAGATATCAGAAAACCTTAGCAAAGCTAGAGTTAAATCTAGTATTAAAAAATACAGGAGCAGCGCTAGGAATAAAAACTTCCGATGAAATGAGCCATCTATTACAGTGAAACATCAGTGAGTTTCTAAATATTATAGTTCAACTGAGTACCATATATTCAAGTTGTATAGTTACAGGGACCAAAAGAGATTGATTGAAACGTTAGCCTCTTAAAAAGTGACCAAATACTGGAGGAACAATAAATAAATACCAGCCATTTAGCTCATAAGGAAATTGTGGTGATCAATTAGTGAGTGATCACATAGCTTTTCACGATCTTGTAATAACAGTAGCTATACAAACATAAATCACCATTATGATCAGGCCATAAAGCCCACAATAGCTCATCAGACTGTCTAATGGGCATATTTATTAACTGCCTACAGGAGCTGATAGGATTCTTCAATGTTTTAGTTATGTTTCAGCACCCAGGCCAGCATAATCATGTTACAACAATTCACCACAATTAAGTAAATGAAAATTCTCTCATGGTAAAAGCTGGTCTATTAGTAGCTCTTAATATTTATTACACAAGTTTATGTATTACTAGATCCTAGAACTAATAAAGATGGTTTTAAGGCTTCCAACTAATATTTTCAATATCACTAAGGTAATCGATTTGTCCAATTTTGAGCAGCATAGCTCCATAAATGAGATATTTGGCATGGAACCTGATTTAAAATGCATTCTTTTCTTAAGTGATTGAATACTTGTAATGAAAATTTATAATTTGTAGTATATTATAGACGGAAGTGAATTGAATTTCTCTATCAAAATTATGCATGGTTCGAAATCTTTTGTGCTCTAACACACAGAAACTGGCAGACAAATGCAATTACATTAGATATGCTGTCATCCGGAACATCTGAAGAATGCTATTTATCCAATCTCATCAATTTAAACTCTCTCTACTACCATAGCTGAGTACAAATACCAGGGCATGACCACCACATTAATACCATGAGGCTATCCCAAATGCCATTTCTGGAAATCAGTGGAAAGAATTTTATTGGGTCCAGGCTATTTCACTTGAAGGCAATTGTCAAAATCAATCTGTGTCTAACTTAGATTTCTAACTTAATTTGTAAGTTGATTTATACCTACAATGCCCGCAGATTAGATAGCTGCTAAGAAGCATTGATTTATTCTCAGAAAAATGAACTTTTCAAATACACTGCATTATTACTTTTCACAAAAATTAACACAGTGTTTCCAAAACATATAAATTATTCAGTAGAAGTAATAAAGAAGACACCCTTTTTGTTAAAAGCCATTTTAGTGGTGGTATTGTGTATGACAATTTTGTAACATTTAGAAAAGCGTGAGTCATCAGAATATACAGGTTGTAAATTTATATAAAAGACTTCACTATTGTACGTAGGGTTCAGTTTACATATAGATATTGTTCATGAAATATCATACTACTTTAGCCTTGAAATCATCTCTAATATAAATGCAGTGATTGTTCAAAGACATAGGCTCATTTCACCTATCAAGCCAGTTTAGGTATAGTCATTATAAATCTGCATATTATAAACTGAAATTCCTTGAACTAAAAACTTTCATGTGTTCTGCCCCAGAGTGTAGAAACCAACTTCTGTTCTCAATTTAAAAAACTTGGAACCCTGGCCCTGAAACATAAGAAATAAAAAATTTGAAAGGATCTCAAATCATGGGTTTCTTAACAACCTCCACTTACCACTATACTTTGGAAGATGAACACAAATTTTATAATTAGCTATAGATTAATTTTATTTGCTTTTACCCCCCAAAAGGTATCACTAGAATTAACTGAAGTTTTTTTTTAATTACAGTAAAAGTAGCATTCTACATTAGGCTGAAATTATAAACAAAGAATAGCTATATCTTTTTTAAAATACTATTTTGAAGCCTCCCAAATCAGTCAGGTGATCTCTATCCCATTCCCAACTGCAAATATTCATAGCACCAGATTACAGGCGTCCTTCCAGCCCTGTGCCTGTTAAACGGCTGCTTTATATTCACACCATGTATCATTTGTGACATTTACCCCATCCCCTTGTTTAGCAACCCCCTCCTCCCATATGGCACCAGCTTCTTCCCTAGCATGAGAACCCAGAGTGCTTTACCACACTCACCTCCTGCCATTATCCTCACAGCCACAGTTCCTTTTCCCACACCCACTCTTAGACATTTATCAATCCAAACACCTAGCACTCCTAAATAAACCAAACACTTTGTCTCCAAATTAAAGCAAACCCTAAACACTCCTGCTATATGACTCCGATTAATTCCCGACAGCAGCTATTCCAAATGTCTCTTCAGGACCCCATCTCACTATACCCGACTCTGCTCCCAACAGAAAACACTGTTGCTGCTGCCCACAGACAGGGAAGCTACCAAACATAGACTCTCTCAGCTTTCTGCCCCTCTCATCGCTTTCTACCCATCTCAGGGGTAAAGCCTGCTTTCTCAACTTCCTATTCTACTGTTTTAAGATTAATTGCGCTGCATACGTGTGGTCTTGAGCTGACCTCTTTCTGTTTAATTTCTACCGCCCAGGTTATTCTGTCTTGTCTGTTCTCTCCATCTCTTGCCTGTCTCCACAAACAGTCAAGTAGAAGAGCCCTGTTTCAACTCTTTTCAATTCACTCAAGCCATTTTCAGCCCCTACTCCCACAGAATGTATTTTGGCAAGGGTGAAAGATGACTAACCCCATCATCAAATACCAGGAATTCTTTTCCTTGTACATCTTACTTGTCCTCTATGAGTGTTAACATTGGGGAAGACTGCTGTCCATTCTTCTCTGAGCTTGCAAACACCACCTTCTCTTAGTTCTCCTCCCTCTTTGTCAATTCCATTTCTCCTCTGGGCTGCTTTTATTTTCCTTAGCCACTAGGTGCAAAGGTCTATCACTGGCTTTTTTCTAATCCTACTAGAAAAATAAAATTAATTTCCATGACTTCATTTACCATATATGCAGCTCCCAGATTTCCTTTCTTACCAAAAATCTGCTGAGCACCTTCTACATACAGGCTTTCTGCTGCTGGGGTTAGGTCATATGTCATCACCTGGCTCTTTCAATGACATCTCAAATTCAACTTCACAAAAATAATTTTTGTCCTAAAATGTGCTTACTTTTAGACTTCTTTTCTTGGATATTGATACTATCCAGTCATCCTGGCAAAAAATATAATTATGCTAGTTTTTTCTCTCTCAGACATCCAGCAATTGCTGATCAATTTGTCTTTATATTTGTTACATATATTTCCCTGTCACTCCTGAAATACCTTATTATTTCTTATATGCCTGAAATGTGCTCTGTGTCTCTATTTTTACAACCTTCCAATCCATCCTCCACAGTACTATTTTGCAAAACCATGTATGGCTTGCTGATCACATTCTTTATAAAGATCTCAGAAAAACATCTAAACCCCTTAGCATAGTATAGAAAACCTTTCATGGTTGGTCCTAGGAAATGATAGCTGTACCTTATCAGGGCTGAATATGTGCCAGACATTGTGTGAAGCGCTAAAAACACATTAGATTATTTATTATCAATAATCTGAGAGGAAGAAGATAGAATTATCATCATGGTTAATTTTGTGTCAACTTGACTGTGCCACAGGACACCCAGATATCTGGCTAGCTGTCATTTCTGGGTCTCTGAGGAGGCTTCTGGAAGAAAAGTACATAAGTTGGTAGACAGAGTCAACACAGACTGCCCTCCACACTGTGGGTGGACATCGTCCAATCTGTTAAGAGTCAGAATAAACAGAAAGACAGAGGAAGGGGAGCTCTCCCTCTCTGCCTGACCGTGGAGCGGGGACACTGGTCAGACTGAGACTTCCACCATCCGTCCTCCTAGTCTCTCAGGCCTTCAGACTCGAACTAGAACCACATGCCCGGCTCTGCTGGGTCTCCCGCTTGCAGACGGCAGGTCATGAGACTTCTCAGCCTCCACAATCATGTAAGCCAATTCCTCATAATTCTTTTTTCCTATCTATCTACCTATCTATCTATCTATCTATCTATCTATCTATCTATCTTATACCCTATTGGTTCTGTATCTCTGGAGAACCTAATACAATTGTTATCCTCATTTTAAAGACGATGAAATTTAAAACAGACAATCTGAGAAATCAATTGCTTAAAGTCACATCATGACTAAGTGACAGAGATAAGGTTTCCCCAGTTGATCATCTCCCAGCACCTACAGTGCTACCCCACCTCCCTCCCTGCTCCAGGTCCACTCTGTTCTAGTACTCTCCAGGCTGGCCATGACAATCCTCTTAGAAGACCCCAACATGCTTGTCTAGACCTTCATCTGGACTGTCTTTTCTTACTTGTATCCTTTGAGAAAACACTGACTCATTTTGAACATGCACCATAAATATCATGCCCTTTCTAGTTTATAAATTTGTTCTGAAAGCAATTCCAAAGAGAGATTGCTAAAATGCCATTAAGAAGGACAGATTTTGGTATAATTCCATAGCCTCTCAAAGTATGTGATATTAGGGAATAGCTCTTATTTGATACAAATAAAGAAAGGGTATTTTTTAAATGAGCCCTATTAATTTACATTTCCATCTCATACAGTAGGTAATAACTTGGCTGACGGCATTGGAGATGATAACAGGACAGGTAAATTGCCTTCCAAAAGCAACACATTTACATTTATACATTTACCAAAGCAACACATTTACATTTATACATTTACCAAAGCAAGATGAACCAAATTTGGGGGCAATTTATTCAAGGAAAAAAAAAAACAATGATCCTAGTCAAACCCAGTAGGACTTTTAAGTTATTTTTTCCACTTACCACCTATATATCCTAGAATATGATACTTAAACCTCTGAACTTGAGTTTCTCTATTTTTAAAATAGAAGTAAAATAACTAGATAATAATACTTTTACCCAGGATCAAGTAAGAAAATGCTTATAAAGATCCAAATGTGGCTCCTGGAGCAAGCAAGCAAACCGAAATGTTAGTTTCCTTTTAAGCCCTATTTATCCCCTTGCCTTCAGTGCTGCTACTCATAAGCATCAGAATCAGCTATATTATAGACTCTTTAATAAGACCTCCTTGGACCAACCAAAATATTTGTCACATCCATTATCTTACCCTGACAAATCTGGACTGCCACATTTAGGGACTGGAGGTAGCAGGAAACTAGACAGATCATTTGAATAAACATGGCAGATCCCTTGTGAAAAGCTGCCAGAGTCAAATATCAAAACTGATTAACTCATACTCAATTTATACCTGCATTGCTACCAACGAAAAACCTCCTACTTAATAGGAGAATTTATATTAACCCAGTCACCCTTTTAGCAGGAAGCAACAGGCCTTGAAAAACATCGGTGAGTAACATTTAAGCAATTCATGAAATGCTGCTCTGAACAGAGTCACAGAGTCCAGGGTGGGGATGGGGGAACACCGCACAAGCAAAGCTAGAAGACCTGTCCTCTATGAGCTTACGTATGTAATTTAAAAAAACAGGGGCGCCTGGGTGGCTCAGTTGGTTAAGCCTCCAACTTCAGCTCAGGTCATGATCTCACATTTATGGGTTCGAGCCCTGCATAGGGCTCTGTGCTGACAGCTAGCTCAGAGCCTGGAGCCTGCTTCCAATTCTGTGTCTCCCTCTCTCTCTGCCCCTCCCCCTCTAATGCTCTGTCTCTCTCTGTATCAAAAATTAAAAAAAAAAAAAAAAAGGCAGAGCAGGAATATGAGCTCGGGCATGAAAGAGAGAGAGAGGGCCAGAGAGACAGAGAGAGAAACCAGTCTCCCAGCCCATGAACTTGCAAGCAAGGCGGGTGGTAACAACTGGAAGGACTTCTGGCAGGAGTGGTGGAATCTTCCAGAGCTTGGAAACACCAAATCGAAACCAGTATGACTGCGGCAGCTGCAAGCCTCACACAATTAGAATGCTGGCAAGTGGAGCAGAAAACAGAGCCAGGAATAATACTGAGTAGCAGCAGAGTGTCTAAGCCTGACCATTCCTCCACATGTTTGAAACATATGTTTAACCCAGCAGGGGTCATGGTGACAGCTGAAAAGCCCCTTCAGAAGCTGTCAGAGATGGCATTTGTGAAAGCCTCTTAGTGCCCTAATGTTCCAGGAAGGGAGTTTTCCTCTCATGTTAGCAAGAAATGTGCCCGAGAAAATGCAGCACACAGGCCCAGGGATGAGTGAGCCATCACCAGGAGCCCAGGATACCTCCCTTGGGCGGCCACCAGCCCGGCTCCTGTGGCCGTGGGAAACCATCACCTTACCATGACGCGGTCTGACTTATCCACAGGTCACCTAGGAAATACTCCACTGTCACTGGAACAGTTCAGCGTTCAGGTCCCTAAACAAAACACCGCACCATTTGTCTCACACAGTATATCTCAATAAAGAGTATTTAGAATGGGTAATTTGCTATTTCGAAACTGTATGATCAAGAAAATCAATTCCTGTTATTGTCACATCAAACAGGAAAGTCACTAAAGTAGCTGCACTGAGAGTCTGCTATTATCTCTCCCGCTACAAGGTCACGGAATGGTCACTGACCTTATCTGGTCCCTTCTTTTGCTTAAATATTTTACAAAATGATAATACACCATAGCTCTGGCCCTGAAAATATATTTTTAAATTTAAAGTCTTTTGGGGGGCACCTGGGTGGCTCAGTCGGTTGAATGGCCGGCTTAGGCTCAGGTGAAGATCTCACGGTTCGTGGGCTTGAGCCCCACGTCGCGCTCTGTGTTGACAGCTCAGATCCTGGAGCCTGTTTCAGATTCTGTGTTTCTTTCTCTCTCTGTCCCTCCCCTGTTCACACTCTGTCTCTCAAAAATAAATAAATGTAAAAAAAATTTTTTAATAAATAAATTTAAAGTTTTTTTAGAAATCTTAATCAATTGAAATAACTTGGAAAACAAAAACAAAAAGATTAAATGATACTCATCATTTCATTTAACCATTTGACATTAAATAAATGCTTCATAAAAATTCACTGCTACAAACAACACCAAGTGACTACTCACATTTCTGAATGAAAGATCAAGGGCCACATTTCAACAAATTAGAATAGATTAATTTTGCAAGGACAGATTTAAGGATTCCAAACTCTATCTTGTATCATAATGAAAATTCATATTATACAAACTACTGGAAACCTGAGCCTCTTGCCTCCCATCATGTCATTCTTTCATTCATTTGGTTGTCACCTAAAATTCAGTCTCGAAAGCCAAAAGCAGGGCAATTTATCTTAAAAACCTAGTCAACTGTTGGGGTGATTTTGAAAAAGTGAAAGAAAGCTCCCTGTGGTGATGCAAACAGGCCAATAATGTCAAGGTCACTGAAGGAAGTTTTCACAGAACATAAAAAGTTTCCTACATACAGCCCAGGACTATAGTTCAGCCAATAGCATCATAAGAATAAAAGGCCAACAGTTTAATTATGTGCCTTGAAACAGGCCTGAAAATTTTAAGATGTCTGCCCCAAGAGCAAAGACAGTCAAATGTATTTATTTATTTGAAATTTATTTCACTGGAGTTTTCTAAAGTTTTTTAATTTTTGTTTTGTTTTGTTTTTGAGAGAGGGAGAGAGAGTGCACATTCATGCATATGAGTGGAGGGGAATGGGCAGAGGGAGACAGGGAGAAAGAGAATCCCAAGCAGGCTCTAGGCTCAGTGCAGAATCTGACACAGGACTCAATCTCATAACCACAAGACTAGGACCAGAGCCAATATGAAGAGTCAGATGCTCAACAGACTGAGCCACCCAGGTACCCCGCACTGGAGGTTTGGTTTGGTTTTGTTTCTTTAATGTTTATTCATTTATTTTTGAGAGAGAGAGAGACAGAGACAGAGAGAGAGAGGGGAGACAGAGAGAGAGACACAGAATCGGAATCAGGTTCTGAGCTGTCAATACAGAGCACAATGTGGGACTCGAACTCACAAACTGAGAGATCATAACCTAAGCCAAAGTCAGACATTTAACCGACTGTGCCACCCAGGTACCCCCTCACTGGAGTTCTTTAAAAGGTGAAGGATTACAGTGTAAATCATTTCCTGGGTTACTAAATTCCTTAAATTAATCAAAAACATTGCCAGTTTTTACTAAATGTACCTCTTTCAAATATCGAAAAGGGCTCTTATTCCTCACATTCTTTAATTTCATAACTAAACATCATCCTTTCCAAACCTTTGATGGACTGATCAAAATATTTTTCCATTTTAACATTTCTTCTCTAAGTCTCTCAATACTGATAAGATAGTAAATCCTAGTGCTTAAAGCTATATTATCTGGTTTCCAGGCCCAACTCTGCCACGGATTAAGTGGAGTCCTTGGCCAGGTGACTCTACTTCTCCTACATCAATCTCCTCCTTCTCCTCACCTTGAAAATATAATTTGTAATAACAAAAGTTCAGCATGTTGTTGTAAGAGTTTTAAATAAATGCATTCAAGGGTGCCTGGGTGGCTCACTCGGCTAAGTGTCTGACTTTGGCTCAGGTTATGATCTCATGGTTCATGGGTTCCAGCCCTGCGTCAGGCTCCGTGCTGATAGTGCAGAGCCTGGACACTGCTTTGTATTCTGTGTCTCTCACCCTCTCTCTCTCTCTCTCTACCCCTGTCCTGCTCACAGTCTCTCTCTCAAAAATAAAATAAAACATTTAAAAAATTTATAAATAGATACATCACCACTTAGTAGTCAATATTATCATTATAAAGACTGATCTCTTTGATCTGGTCTTAAATAGGTGGCATTTTCTGGGGAATCAATCCCTTCTATTTATCTACTTTTACATGTTATTACCATAGTTTAAACTAGCTAGATCTCAAAAAAAATTTTTTAGATTCACCCAATCACTGGAGTCCAAATGAAACAGACGGCAGAGTCCAATAAGCAGAACTTGTTCCAGCCAGACAACAGACAGGCAAGGACAGTGGGGGCGTGGGGGCGAGAGGGTAGGTGCCTGAGACAGATGAGGGGTGAAGAGAAGGGCCATACAAGTCTAAATAGAATCATCAGCAGGCAAGACACCCTCATCTTCTGATATCCTTCCAAATAAACAATGGAAGTTATTTTTTCCCTTTTGAGGATCCAAGAATAGCTTAGAAAAATGTCACATTTCATCATGTTACAGTACTGGTTACTAAGCAAAATATTTTCTAATGACTGACAAGATAACAAGCGAAGTCCTTCCTCAAGCTATAATTTTTTTCCGTCTTTTCACCAATTATATGATTTGTAAATGTCTCAATTATATTGAAGATCCTTTTTCTCTTAGGTTTCACCTCCTATAGAGAGTAGTACAATATTTTCTCCATGACTTGTCACCATGGTGGCAATAGCAGCCACTGGAAACCCTGCCCACAAATATTAATAAACATAGCACCCTACATACCACAAAAGCCAACCCCGAAGAGCCAAAGCAGTCCTGAAAAAGAATAAAGTTGAAGGTATCGTAATCCCCAATTTCAAGATATACTACAATTATAGTAATTGTAATTAAAACAGTATGATACTGGCACAAAAATAGACACATAGATCAGTGGAATGAATAGAGTCTGTAAATAAACCCACACTTTTATGTTCAATTAATCTATGACAAAGGAGGTAAGAATACACAGTAGGAAAAAGTCTCTTCAACAAATGGTGCCCAGAAAGCTGGAAAGCTACATGTAAAAGAATGAAATTGGGCCACTTTCATACCATTCACAAAAATAAACTCAAGATGTATTAAATAATCTAAATATGAGATCTGAAACCATAAAATCCTTAGAAGAAAACACAGGCAGTTACTTATTTGACATCAGCCAGAGAAACATTTTTTTCTAGATATGTCTCCTCAGGCAAGGGAAACAAAAGTAAAATTAAACTATTGGGATCACACCAAAATAAAAAGCTTTTGCACAGTGAAGGAAACCCTTAGCAAAACAAAAGGGCAACCTACTGAATTTAAGATATTTGCAAATAATATATCAAATAAGAGACTAATGTCCAAAATGTGTAAAGAAGTATAACTAAATACCCCCCCAAAAAATCTGATCAAACAGTGGGTTGAGGTCCTGAATAGTCATTTTTCCAAAGAAAAGATAGACACTGTCAACAGACACATGAAAAGATGCTCAACATCAATAATCATCAAGGAAATGCAAATCAAAACCACAATGAGGTATCATCCCACACCTGTAAGAATGGCTTTAGCCATCTAAACACAAGGTATAGCAAGTGTTGGTGAGAATGTGGGGAAAAAGAAGCCCTGTTGGTAGGAATGTAAACTGGTGTAGCCACTATGGAAAACAGTACGGAAGTTCCTCATAAAATCAAAAATAGAATTACCATATGATAGTAATTTCACCACTGGGTATTTACCCCAAAAATATGAAAACGCTAATTAAAAAAAAAATATATATATATATGCCCTATGTTTACTGCAGCATTATTTACAATAGGCAAATAGGAAGCAGCCCAAGTGTCCATCAAAAGATGAATGGATAAAGAAGATATGGTATATATATAAAATTAAATATTATTCAGGCATAGAAAATAATGAAATCTTCCTGTTGGCAAGAACGTAGACGGACCTAGAGGGTATAATGCTAAGAAAAGTAAGTCAGAGAAAGACAAATACTATATGATTACACTAATATGCAAAATTTAGGAAACAAAACAAACAGGAAAAAAGACAAAAAAATCTTTAAAATATGTTTAAATGTTTATTCATTTTTGAGAGAGAAAGAGAAACAGAGCATGACTGGAGGAGGGCCAAAGAGAGAGGGAGCCATAGAAGCAAGCTTCAGGCTCTGCGCTGTCAGCACAGAGCCAGACGTGGGGCTCGAACCCACAGACTTGTGAGATCATGACCTGAGCCAAACTCATACACTTAACCGGCTGAGCCACGCAGGCGCCCCCCAAAAGACTTTCAAATACAGAGAACAAACTGGTAGTTGCCAGAGGAGAGGTGGGTAGGTGGATGGGTGAAACATTGAGGGGATTAAGAATATACTTATCATGATAAGCACTTAGAAATGTGCAGAATTGTTGAATCATTATATTGTTCACCTGAAGCTAATATAACATTGTCAGTTAATTATACTGGAATTTTAAATAAATAGATAGATGACAGATAGATAGACCGCCCTACATATGCATATGCTTCACATTTGTCAAAGAACTGTCCCTATATTATCTCATGCAATCTTCACAAAAGCCAAACAGAAAAAAGAGAAGTCTATTTTTCCAGTACATGAAAAAACTGAAGCCCAGATATATGGTTTCCCTCATTTCTGATGCGCTTGTTTTCCCACTACTGACCCTGGACCTTAGTTCCAGGCTGCACTCATGGCCACTGCACATACTGCAGTGCTGTTACAATGGACCTGTGTAGTCTCTCTCCCTATCTCATCTTGGTTACAAAATTTTCTGGCTTAGGGCTTGTGAAATTCTAACCCAGCTCCAGAGTTTCCAAATAAGATTGTCAAGGCTTATTTCACCTCAGTCTTTCTACCAGCTTGTGGTTAATTATGAGCATGTCATCTGCCCCAGTGAATTAGATTAGAAACCAAAACAACAACAACAATATTAATAATAGCAACTGCAATGCAGCACTATGACAGACTTTTTATTTACAATATAGTTCATCCTCATGACAACCATGCAAAGTAAGTTATTATAAAATAGCAGTTCCTTTAGGATAATATCATATTCAAAAGATGATCTCATTTATATCAATAGACAAAGAACTCTGGCTTGGCTCATCTATCATCAAATAAATACCATCCACTCTAGGTGAACATCTAAGAATAGAGAATAGCAAATTAGAGATCTCTCCTCTGAGATTCCATCCATTTTCCTCTTCTCTGATTTACCTCCAGGGGGCAGTACAGTTCTGGTGATAGGCTGTGGAGTCAGAATCCCCTGGCTGAAATCCCTGCCCTGTCAGTTTCAGCTATACAAACAAGGACAACTTAGTTATCCTGAGCCTTAATTTATCACGCATAAAATGAAGAAATGGATAGAACCTACCTCATAGGATTGTTATAAGGATGAAATGAGAAAATGATCAGTATATAATAAGGGTACCATTGATACTTGTTGGCCAATATTATTCTACATTATCATTACATTAGCCCTTCCTGTGACATCAACACTAAACATAATTTATTATATACATATGCTTTTTAAAGACTTTTCTTATTTGAGAGAGAGAGAGAGAGAGAGAGAGAGAGAGAGAGAGAGAGCGCATGGAAGAGAGGCAGAGGCAGAGAGAGAGAATCTTAGGCTATTGAGCCTACTAGAGGCTCACTCCCATGACCCTGGGATCATGATCTGAAGCCAAATCAAGGGTTGGAGGCTCAACCAACTGAGCCACCTAGGCGCCCCTCAACTAATATATTTCAAGCACATAATATTTATTAGACATTGTAGGTGATACAGCTAAAAACACAACACCATCCCTCTTCTCCATAAGTTCACAGTCCAGTCAGAGAAAACAGACATGTGAATTATAAACAGAATAATGCAGTAAGACCAATATGCTAAGTACAAGAAGGGTGGACACGTTTACCTCCAGCAGAGTAAGTTAAGAGCAGGGAACAGGGAGCCTTCCTGTCATTGCTGGACAACAAAGAGATAAATAAAATTGAGTTCAAAATGAAAACGCCCACCTCCCAATCTCCTGACACTCTTTCCCAATGGGCACCATCCCTAGCTGTTTGGACAAACACACATGACATGAGCTTAGCCAGCCAGGTTCTCCTGACTGGCCTTCTGATTCTTGAGAGAGAGTGAGGTCAAGTTGAATGGCCAGAGAATACTCCTGGCCCCCACAGCAGAGGGCAGTGGGCAGTGGTATGGTGGTGAGTGCCCAGGGGCATCACTGTTAATGGCAGCAGGAATAATGGCCAATAGTGAGCAGGCTGTGCCAGTGGGGTGATCCCAGCTGTGTCCTCGGTTGCTCAGCCCCCCTTGGTCCCCACTCTCTTTATGAATCAGATCTCCAGACCTCTAGCCAATTGTGAGAAACCCAATATCCTTCCAACAAATTGATTTTTGTTTTGTTTTGTTTTATTTTGGTGGGTTTTGTTTTGTTTTGTTTTGACCTATGTTGGACAGAGGTTCTCTGTTATTTGAAACCAAGAACCCCAATTGGTACCTTGGGTTATCAAGTAAAACTTTCCAGCTTCATTGAAACTGTGGCTCTGGGTTTCTATGTGCCCTCTAATTACCACTTTCTTCTATGTTAACTAAGATACTATTTTGTTGCCTTTTTCGGTATAAACAGACTTTCTTGTGAAACTTTATCCTAGCAAGATGCCTATCAAAAAAAGTATTGTCTGTATTTTCATTTATCAGAAGAACCAACTGTTCCTACTTGCCACAAAAATCCTTCCATGAGTCATCCCTCCACAGAAGATTCTTAATCTTTTCATTTTACGATAAGCAATGAAGATGAAAGGAAAAGATACACAGAAGAGCAATGTAAGTAAATGAAGAAATAAATCATGTATTGGTTTCTTGTAAAGTCAAAAACCCACTCATCCTTTTTTTTCTTTTTAGTATTAGACTGATCAAATTGGCATATTTTTTAAAAGGTATGTAGCAATTAGGCACCTGAAGTAGAAGCTTCAGTCACAGACACATCTTAGCCTGTGAACCACTGCTACTGTTGAAAGATGAAGAGGTGAAAATGTTGACTTGAAAATGCTCCCCCAACCCCCGCTAGGAGCCCCTCAACAACCATCAGGCTGGTCCCAGTGTAAAGTGAAAGATCCTGGTACCATGAACTACTGGGGGAAAAAAGAGAGAGAGAGAGAGATTAGTTTTGCTTCTTTATTTGCGGTGTAGGGTACAGAGGCAACAAACCCCTAAGAGAACATTTAATAAGACCTTTCCGTCACTTTCATACTCCAAGTTCCTTCCTCCTCCTTTATCACTTCCCAGCTGTCTCCAGATTTTATTTTGTATGCACTTTAGCTATGAGGTCAGAGTTAAGCCTTCAGGAATGTGTCTTTCTATAGGCAGAAACCTGATTCCCTCTGAAAAAAAACTCTTAGTAGACCTTGGGAAAACTGCAGTTGCTATCACATGTACAGAGAGAGCTTTTGCAGTCATTGGACTTTAAATGTTCTGTTTGTTGGACTGCCAAAAGGTTACTGCTCCCTGGAGAACTGAGCCAGTTCCTCTAAACCCCTCCCACTGACTCATATGTTTGTCTGGCTGCAGCTGCTAAAAAAGATGGGAATTTAAAAGCTGCTACACAAGTGCAAAAGCAATAACCAAACCAGTGGCGATGTCCTCTGGTCTGGAATAGAAAAGATCCTCACTGAGAAAAGCAAGGGTAGGAGAAGGAACATTAAAGAGAAATTAGTGGAATACAGAATGGATAAAGATGAAAAGAAACAGGAAGGAAATCACGAGTTCTCAGGGCTGGAAACTATTTTGCTCTGTGACCTTGCTAAAGGCAGTCTCATGGATTTATTTTCTTCCCCCTGCGGTTAAATTGTCTTTGACCTAGATTTATGTGGCAGTTGATATTGATAACTTATCTACTATCACATTGTCATCGTATTCTTCACCAATGCTTAATAATGCTTATTATTTCATTAAAACTTTCATCCTAACAATATCCCAGTGAGTTAGGACAGAATACGTTTCCTACACAAAATAAAAATTTGTTAGCTCTCGTGTCCTTGCACACAAGTCCCATGTTTCATTCAGCAGAGCCCAGGAAACAACTGGTAAGTCGGCACCATCATATT
This sequence comes from Suricata suricatta, assembly GCF_006229205.1. NCBI lineage: Eukaryota > Metazoa > Chordata > Mammalia > Carnivora > Herpestidae > Suricata > Suricata suricatta. Next base: position 54,309,398 of record NC_043704.1, read on the forward strand.
CTAGAACACTGACTCTGTTTCTGCAGGCTGTGTTCCCACCTCCTTCCATACTCCCCAGCATTCTCAAGGTTTTCCATCTCTCTCATCCAACAGGAAAGTGAACTAATAAGCACTGATCTAAGGTGCAATGGAGAGACCGTGCTGTCGTTCTCAACAACCCTTCCACCTCCAAAAAGAGACAAAGGAAAAGAATGTTCACACAGAAGTTGCTAATAATAGGACTTTTATCACTAAGTGTGAGAATTAATAGGAGACAAGAAACCATCCCTGAAACTCCTCAAACCACACTGCTGAGATATATTGAAAGTCTAGTTCTCTAAAATCACAAAACCTTTCCCACTGATGTCCCAGATCCTAAACAACCCATCCGATCCAAAAATAGCTATAACACAGCAAACTAAAGTCATGCCCACAGATTAGAAATATAATCTTTAGTGTTTGTTAGGAAATGCTCTGCCTTACCAAAATCTGTCTCTTCCATAGCCTTTCTTCATCTGTTATCAAAAACAGGGGTGTTCTGTCTTAGGGTTGATTCAGTCTAAGAGAGCACTTCAGAATTTCACTAGAACACTTTCTTGTTGTGGTTATAATCCTATCACCACCCCTCCTGTAGTTTTGCATGAATGTCTCTGATAATAGGTACCGAATCTATGGACAACTCCACTTGATTTTTTTTTTCTTTTTAAGATCTTGATTAGGTGGGTCCTGTCAAATACTCCCTGGCTTCATTTTCTGCCAGTTTCAGTATATTTCCATAAATATCTGAAACTATTTATAACTGCTTCACTTCCTGGAAAGTTTTTGCTACTCCAAGGAAACTTTTAAAATTTTAGAACATCACTTTGGAAACTAGTTGCTTTGGCACTGATCCCATTTTTTTTCATTCTGGGGAGACTGTTTCAAAAACTCATATTTAAATAATCTGAACTAAATTACTTATTTTATTTTGTAAAATTGTGCCTCCCTAGCAAAACCACAAACTCTTAGAAGGCAAGAAATATGCCTGCCATTTTATTTGTTTAGTTTATCTTCAAAGTCACCCCTCCCAGTGTCTAGTACAATGCCCATGCATACAAGGGGTACACAGCGGCATTGTGATAATGAGCATTGACCTAGGTAATTTAGTATTTAATGCTGTATTTCTAGTGGCCAACATTTTTGTCTATACAGGCAAATGAACGTGGAGATGCTATAACTTGAGCTACGTAATACAAACTGACACTTGTCTCCTAGCTAAGAAATGTAAAAATGTAGAGCTGGGGAAGCAATAATATCACCTACTGTCTATTAGCAATAATCGCACCTCGGATAAACCTGATTGGCTACGATACCGCCACTGCGCAGAGCTCATCCGCTGTCTAGAACACGGGCTAATATCTCTGGCTTGAACCCATCAAGGAGTTGGGTCCTCTTGCCCTTTAAATCACCAATGAACATGTATAACTAACTTTTGCATTTTTACTTTTTTTTTTTCTGATCCATTATGGCATCAGATGTTTTTCTCTTGATGTGTATCTTATTTTACTTTAGGTCATTCTTCCTACACTAGTGTTTATAATATATGCACACTAGAATAAATAAAAACTGCTACCGCTCATTAACTATCATTTTTGGTGTATGTTTAAGTTTTTTTTAGTTTAAGTATTTGTTTTATACTTAAAATTATCCTTGTTAGAGTAAGCTGTGTATCAATATTGAATATAGCTTCACCTACAAAACCACAGCTTCTCTTTTATTGTCATGAAAACACAAATAAATCATTAGACTTAATCCATAGTAAACAACTTAAATCAGTTTTTACCATTTGTAATTGTTACTTTCAACAGTTAAATGAGGTATTACTTAGGCTGGAACTTAATTTTGAGTAGTGATATTTAGGACATGCTTCAGCTCTCTTGGACAACATTAAAGGAAATATATATTCATATATAAATATGTATATTTATATGTATACATACACCAGTGTTCATGTTCAATATTTTTGGGATAAGGTCCTATACAGAGTGCCTGTCTCATTTGTGTCCCAGTGAGATACAATCTCATTAACTTGAAAACTATAGAGAAGCACCTGGCTTGCTCATTCAGTGGAACGTGTGATTCTTGGCCTCAGGGTTCTGAGTTCAAGCCCTACAACGGGCATGGAGCCTACTTAAAAACAAAAACAAACAAAAACATAAAAACAATAGAAAGCAAACTGGTTAGGGAAACAAAACAGGTATCTGTTGATCACTTACTACATACCAGTATTTTCTGTGATTATCCTAACTTTGCCAGATAGTTGTTATTATTCAAATTTATCAAGGAAGATACTGTTATTCTCTCCAGCTCTTATGGCCAGCAAACAAAAGAACAAAACTCACCTGACTGCTAAGCCAGTAAGTACTCTTTCCACTACACCAGATTCCAAGAGGACTCAACTGAGCATCACAACCAAGGCAGCTGTTTGCACAAAACTCTCTAACTCTACACAGTGCTGGCAGATATTTATTAGTGAGGCATTTTCTTAAAAGAATAAAACCTACTTTTCCTATATTCATCATAGTAATGCTTTTGTCACAAGCTAGTATACAAAGCCTGTTTTACCTAAAATGTGTTTAAATAACTTACCCTTCAGTGTTTTTTTAAGAAGAAAATAATAGTGTCGTTAATATACATACAGTATTTCAATCTAAGTGTCTTATCATGTGGTCATATAAGACACCTCACAAAATACTCTTTTTTTCAATATATAATCTGGTAAATACAAGACAACAGGTCCAAAATGGACTCACTGATGGTAAGCCCCACATCACTACACTAAGACTTAAGTATAGTTTCAGCTCTCAGAAATGGAATCTTCAGTGAAACAATCATGAATTGGCTGATCAGCACTAGTCAAGTAATCTGCCTGACAGGCCCCTGCATTCCCCTAAAGGAGAACAATATTACAATAACCAACTTGCTTTTTTGCCTTGTGTAACTTCCTTGTTCCCACTCGTTCGGCTTATAAGTCTTTCACTTTGTACAGTCCCTCCGAGCTCCCTGCCATCTACTAGATTGAATGCTACCTATTTATGAATTATTCAATAAAGCCAGTAAGGATCTTTAAAATGTACTCAGTTGAATTTTGGTTTTTTAACAAATCATAGGATATGAAAATTAGAAGGAGCCCTATAAATAGGCTGACTAACTCTCAGTCTGCCCAGGAATTTGAGGACTCCTAGGACAAGGGACTTTCAGTTTTAAAACTGAGAGTGAGGGGATCCTGGGATATGGGGCTCTCAGTGCTGACACTGGGCAAGTCCCAGGCAGACCAAACAAGATGGCTACGTCATCTCACCAGCCCTTCTCTTCTCAGGTAAAGAAGCAAAAACCCAGAGCACAAATCAGATCAAGCGGTTAGTGACCCGTGATGCCATGCTTTCTCTTATTTCTACAGACTCGTTCAGCCTCCGGACATGCTGTAATTTCTCAGATTTAATCGCTAGTTTAATTGTTTATCATGTATACTACCCATTAGGATTTGCGTATCAAAAACCAAATCTCTGCTCCCTTTGTATTGTCAGCACTGGTCCAGTTCCTGACTCAGTTTGTGCAACCTGATATATGCTTGCTGACTGCTCCTGAAGAATGAAATTGTGTGGCTTGGGGGAACTGAGATCTTCATTCACGCTGTTCTGGACCAGAAACACAATGATATGTTACAGATAGAAAGCTGGGAGCTGCACAAAGCAACATCTTCACCAAATTTTTCCTTTATTTCTTATATATTATGGAATAAATGTGTTTTACTTTATAATGACAAACAGCATTTTCAAAAGAATATTTATCAGTGCATAGTGTTCTCTGATTAACTGGAGTCCTGCTCATCCAGTGGGTGAAGGATAAATGTCATAGGATCAGCCACCACCTCAGATGTCCTGGTTGCCAGGTTTCATGCCAACAGAACAACAACAGAACACCTTCTTACCCTCCCTCATTGAGCCCCACCTGTCGTCCTCACAAATTATTTGTGGAGACAAAAAGGGCAACCAGTCAATAGATTCTGATCTGCTTTCTTATTACATCACTAAACATCCCCTAGTTCCCGTTCATATTAAAATCTGAACTGGCAGTAGAACATGCTTAAAAACTGATGTAGCATTTGAGACATGAGATTTCAAAGACAGGAGTTTTTCTCCAGCTGTGGTGCATCTCCACATCTGCCAAAATGCTCAGGGTTTGACGTTGTGCATTCCGAGTTACATTCCGCCCTCTTAAAAAGATGAGAACCATGTGCCAGAACTCATTAAGAAATTACCCACTAAACACTCCGGCTCCCAAGTGGCTTTCTGACACCAAATGACTTTCTTTGATCAGTAGAAATGGTGTATCACATTCACTATAAACCTTTAACTGGGAATCACTGCCAAAAAATTCCAACAGAGATGAAAATACCAGAATTGTGAAGTTGACCCACACTGCTTCTTTAGTCCACAGTCCATAGCGATTCAAAGAGTTTTAATCCATTAAATTTAACTTTGCAGCTGTTTCTCACCCACTTAGAAACATCCTCTCTCATTCTTTCACTCGTTAAAACTTACTGAGTAGCACTGTCCTATAACTTGAAGCTATACCCTGGCCTTACTTCATGACGGTGCAAAACGTAGATTCCCAGGGATCAGTCGGCCGCTGGTTGTTATGTAATGCACATTGGGACTGACAAGTTGTGGTGCGTGTGTGGATCTCCCACTCCCAGCCCTCTTATTTCCACAGGTTAACACGAGCAGTGAGTACATACTGGGAGAGAAAAATGCCCAAAGGACAGTCTGGACTGAATGCTCGATAAGGAGCAAGGCAAACTCTCTTTCTTGAGGATGGCCTATATTTTCTCAACATAGATCAGAGATGTTATTAGCATCAATTTGTAGGGTCACTTCCTTCTGCTCTATTGGCTACTTTTCTTTGAGTTACTGAGCAGAACAAACCCCAAACAATAATGCTTTTTATGACAGCCCTGATAAGCTCAGTTCCAAATGCAATCCTCACGGCAGCATTCATACTTTTCTGTAGAAAACACAAAAGCCAGTTCTAATCCAGTGGTGCCCATATCAGAATCACTTGAAAAGATGGTCAAATAACTCGAGCTCCCTCCCACCCCCAAGACATTCTGAAAGGCACTCATCCTCACCCACCCACACCTTCCATGAGAACCACTGCTCCTGTAGCCACAGCACGCCTACCATGGGCACCACTAGTTAACCCGCCACCTCAAGTAACAGATATCAACAACTGAAATGTGCACGGCCTGTGATCCAACAAGTCCCCTTGTACGCATGTTACTTGCACGAGAAGGCAAAAATATGCAAATGGAAATGTGAAATTTACCAGCTTATAGTAAATAATAAGAAAAACTAAATAATGAACTAATTAAATAAATTATGATATCAACACTGGAATTCTTCTACTCAGTTGTTAAAAAGGAAGAGATAAGGGGTACCTGGGCAGCTCAGTCAGTTAAGTACCCTTGATTTCAGCTTGCATCATGGTCTCACAGTTCGTGAGTTTGAGCCCTGCATCCAGCTCTGTACTGATGGTGCAGAGCCTGCCTGGGATTCTCGCTGCCCCTCCCTTGCTTGCACTCGCTTGCTCTCTCACTCTCTCTTTCTCTCAAAATAAATAAATAAGCTTTAAGAAAAGGAAGAGGTAACTCTATATTCAGTGATATGAGAAAAACAACTCAATTCCTCAGTGATTTTGACTGTCTATGCCCAGGCTTTTAGCCATTACAGAGGAGCAGCCCTGAGCAAAGGGATCTTGGAGCTGGGCCTCTGTAGCACATTCATAAGAACACCTAGAAGGAATGTCACATCAAAGCTGTAAGACTTACAGGTGGACTTCCTGTCTGCATGGCATAGCACCCTGGGATGCTGAACACTTGCTACAGCAAGATCTTGTTTCCCTCACAGTGGCCAGCAAGGCACGGCGCTGCCTGGACCCGCTGCCTCCCGCGGTGAGCAGCCGCTTCCATTCACTCTGACTGCTGCACAGGTATCTGTGGCTCCACCTGTGGGGAGGGGAACAGGTTCAGGAAGATGTGAATTTCAAGAACTGCAGAAGTTACCCAGATCCTGTGTCACTGTTTGAGTCAAAAGCTAATTTCTAAAGGAAAGAGAACTAAATATTGAGTGTAACTAGAGCATCCTATGCAAATGAATAAAGATAACAGGTTATTTGAAACCTTCCCTCATCCTTTACTTTAAAGTCACTTTGAAATGCTAACTGAAAGAAGCCAGACAAAAAAGATCATATAATACATGACTCCAGTAATGTGAAATGTCCAGAAAAGACATATGTATAGAAACAGAAAGTAGATTAGTGGTTGCCTGGGGCTGGGGGTAGAAACAGACTGACTGCAAATGGGCAGGAGGGATCTTTCGGGGACAATTAAAAATGTTCCAAAATTGGACTGAGCTAATGACTGCACAATGCTGTAAATTTACTAAAAATCACTGAATGCTGCAGTGAAAAATGGGTGATTTCACAAAATGTAAGTTCTATCTCAATAAAGCTTTTAATAAACACTTTGAAGTGATATTAAACAATTTATAACTTTAGCCATATTACTTAGGTGTCTGTACAACAGAAATATATCTAAGTTATAGAAAAGCAAATTGCATATATTTGTGTCTTTTTTTCACGTTAAAAAAAGAAGCTGGGGCACCTGGGTGGCTCAGTCGGTTGAGCATCCGACTTCATCTTAGGTCGTATCTTGCAGTTCCTGGGTGCTGATAGCACAGAGTCTGGAGCCTGCTTCACATTCTGTCTCCCTCTCTCTCTGCCCTGCCTCCACTCATGCTCTGTCTTTGTTTCTCTCTCTCTCTCTCTCTCTCTCTCTCTCTCACAAAAATAAACATTAAAAAATAAGCGATATTTTAAAGAATCAAAAAATGTTTAACTTTGAGTATGCACAGAAAATAACTGGAGGAAATACAAGGAAGGTTGTTTTTAGAGAGTGAGATTGGGGTTTCCTTGCAGGAAATTTTTTATTTCTCATTGTATGCATTTTGTACCATTAAATACTTTAAATATTCCCTCTATTTTAAAATATATCAATTATCCTCAATGTCTGTGTTTTTCTTTTGGCTTTAAATAAACTTGTGACCAAGCTTCTCAGAATATAAGTATTTATAATTAAATATTTCAATCCCAGAATAAAAAAAGTATTTATTGATTCTGGAAATTGTGATTAAAGATAATACACACTGTCTCTTCACACGTGCACTACAGTTAATATTTTACAGAGTGTCCTATGTGATGACATAGAGATAATTTTAGGTCAGAAGTTGGCAAACTTTTTCTTAAAGAGCCAAATAATAAATATATTAGTCTTTGTGTGCCATTCTGTCTCTATTTTAGGTACTTTGCTGCTGTATACCAAAACAGAGCAAAGGAACAGGTCATAAGTGATCTCTGTATTAAGTGGGAGATGAGATACTTTTTTTATTTTAACTTGTGCCTGAATTTGTATTAGAAAAATAGAAGTAGCACATGAAATCCATGCATTCATAAGTATTATTCTTTAGGACGAGGCTAAATTTACACAAGCTTTTAAAAGTCTAGAGATTTAAAGAAAAATATTAAGTAATTAATAGAATCGAAGGCAGGGGTGCCTGATGGTTCAGTCATTAAGTGTCTGACTTGATATCTATATTCAACTAAATTGTACTTGGCTTTGACTCAGACCACGGCCTTTCCTGAGAAGCCTTCCCTAACGCCCGCCCCCATTCCTGAGTCGCACCTGCTTGGTGTTAGCACCACAGGGCATCACCATTGTACAGGGTCCCATGATACACTACTGTAATTGCTGATTTAGTTGCCAATCTCCCCTTGTAGACTAAAATCTCTGAAAGTCCGAGGGTCATTTCAATTTGACCTCTCTCCTCAGAGCTTTAATACTATGTCTGACACAAAGTAAGAACTCTGTAATCTATTGAATGAATGAAGGAGAAAACTGCATTGCCCAGCATCTAACATGCAAATGGTAGAATCAGGATTTGAACCTAGTCTCCCTTTCCATTACACCATAATGTATATAAAGAAAAATTTTAATTAATTACTATTTACTCTTTACTATATTAAAGGATTGTCCACCATTGACTCGGTTGCTCCAAATTGCCTTGGAAATCCTTCAGGAGGTACCATAAACTGGTTTACAAAGGACAAAAGAAAATGTTTTAAAATATCTTTAATTCAATGAAAATTAAAATTCTGTGATATAAAAAAAAAGTTGAGTTTTTCTCAGAATTAAATAGGAAGCAACGGTGTGGTACTCAAGAATAAAACCATCACAGTCAAAAAAGTGTATCCTTGGGTGTTCCCTCTAACCTCATCGCAGGCCAAAAGTATTTCTGTCATTCCACTTTTAACAAACCCTCAGGAAGGTCCGAGGTGGAAGCTGGCTCCTATCAAATTGCCTCTCAGATTTCCCTAGAGTAGCTCATAATCTTGAGCACCCAGGAATCGATAGATACCCCACCACCCCTGTCTGATGGGGAACAAGCTGAACCACGTTGAACACCAACTTTGTTATTCCTGCTTCTCTTGAGTTTTTTCGGATAGTTTCATGACATGGAATGTGGTGGGGTCTGAAGGCCTTTGCTGGAGTGAATCTTCATCCTGAAGGGACATAAGAACCCAAGTGCTGCTGGAACTACCACCATACCGAGCCCTGTGTCCCAAACAAAAGCATAAGGACTGACACTGGGCATCAAGAAGCTATTAAAAGGTTATAAACAAAATAGTGATCAGACTGATACTTGAAATATCCTAGCTGTATCATTATTGTTGTTATTAGCGTTACTCTTATTGTTAGTATTATTACCTTAACAATAATATACTCTGCACTCTCGCACATTCTCCCCAGAATGGGAAAAAGCACAATCACAGCTGGTATTCATAAAACAACCTTGAGGAGGCATGTAGAAATGTATTAGAAAGTTGAAACAGTATCTATCATGTGTGTCATGAAGGGCAAATGTTGCTTCAGATTACTGTAGTCTGCTGAACTGACAAAATTAAAAAACTATTTGTTACATGCCTACTATGGCAAAGCACTGCTCCAGACGCTGCTGTTTCTATCTATATAGAGAAATCAAGAGTTTTGTTGGTTTCTCAAGCAAAATCCCTGTGGAAATTTTTGGGGTATCATCACCATTGTTTAATACTCTTAAGCTTCTGGGCTTCACTTTTTTAAGAAATAGCACACTTATAGATACTTAAACATAAAGAATCTTCTGCTATGCTTTATTTTTTTTCTTCTGCTATGTTTTTAAATATACTTTTTTTTCCCCAGTGATCAAGATACTAGCATCTGCTCTCTATGACACTGTCTCTTCAATATCAAGGTATTTGATAAATTCAATTATTCATCAGAAGTTTTTTGGAGGGCCCACGGTTTAAGCGTCAGACTTCAGCTCAGGTCATGATCTCACAATCCATGAGTTCGAGCCCCACATCAGGCTCTGTGCTGACAGCTCAGAACCTGGAGCCTGCTTCGGATTCTGTGTCTCTCTACCTCTCTGCCTTTCCCCCTCCCCAACCACCATAAATAAATAAACTTTAAAAAAATTTTAGAGAAGTTTGTTTGGAGAACACATATCCAGAAATAAAGGAAAACTAGTTAATTTTACAGGATATTATATGGAAGGTTGAACCATACCTGCTCCCAAGCTATCTATAGACCAAATATACTCATACCTTTAGGTCACAGAATCTCTTTTCTTTGAATATAGATGTCAACTGCTTACACTCAAATACCCTTCATGAAAAGTGACACAAATCTTATATCATGTAATGTAAGCTGCAGTTCAATTAAATATGTTATAGTTCTCATTTACATTCCCATTACACCTCCTTAAAAATACACCCTCTTCAACTTCATCAGACTTAGGTATTGCTCAACTCTGTAATGGCAACACATGCACTGTGTTATGACGGAAGGTGTGCCTCAGAAGAGCACCTCGTCAGGCTTCCTGGTCTTGAAGAAACAGCATGAAATAACCAACTGAATAGGTATGCTCATTCACAATGAGCTAATTAAAAGGAAAAATGAAGTTTCCAGTCAATGGGCAATCTTTTACTAACTTCTATCCCTATGAACAGTTCTTATGGGATATATCATGAAGGGTAAATACTCTATTCACCTGCAATCTAATCAAGGTGGTTGATACACATTTAAAATGATGCTTCACAGGGCACCTGGGTGGCCCAGTCAGTTAGGCATTTGACTCTTGATTTTGGCTCAGGTCATGATATCATAGTTTATGAGTTTGAGCCCCACATCAGGTTCTGTGCAGACAGCACAGAGCCTGCTTAGGATTCTCTTTTTCTCTCTCTCTGTCCATTCCCTGCACTCTCTCTCTCTCTCTCAAAAATAAACAACTTTAAAAAAAAGAATGAAATGATGTTTCAGCAACAGAAATCTTTGGATCAAGCCCTAGATTTGCCTTTTATTAATTATGTGATTTGGGACAAGGTGGATAGCATTTCTAAGCCTCAAGTTTATCATATGTATGATGGATAATAGTATATATGATTACAATAAAGATGAAATGAAACAGTGCAAACAGAGCACTTAGCCCAAGCCTGACAACTCAAAAACCATTAGCTATTACAAAAACATCATTACCATGATTAATCTTACAGTGAGTGCACAAATATTCAAAAAATAAAAAAGCAGTTGTTTTCAAATGTGGTTGTTTACAAAAGATTTAGCAGAAACACTGAGATTTGATGGCAAACTTAATGGCAGTACCAAAAAAAAAAAAAAAAAAGATTACACATGACAGAGCAAACCACCATGAGAAAGCTCAAGATCATGATGATTTGTCCGGCAGGTAATGAGAAGCCAATTTGGGTAGAGTCTGTGTAAGGAAGTGAAAGAGCAAGTGAAGGGCAAGCTGGTACCAGATAAGAAGAGGCCTTCACTGTGGTGGCTGGTGGCTTAGTCGGTTAAGTGTCTGACTTCAGCTCAGGTCATGATCTCATGGTTCCTAAGTTCGAGCCCTGCATCAGGCTCTGCTCTGACAGCTCAGAGCCTGGAGCCTGCTTTGGATTCTGTGTCTCTGTCTCTCTCTGCTCCTCCCCTGCTCGTGCTTGTGCTCTCTCTCTCTTAAGAATAATAAACACTTTTTAAAAATTTTTTTAAAAAGAAGAAGAGGCCTTCACTGCTGGACGAACAATATTAAGCTTTGTCCTGTAGGCGATGGGCTGTGAAAGGTTCTGTCCAGTAAAGTTAAATGACCAAAGCTGTGCTTTCTAAGAAAAGGTGAAAAGGGGATCCAAGGTAGACAAGCCAGTTACAGTGTGATTGTTGTAGTCCTGCTGCATGGCAGTAGGGACATTCCTTGCAGGAGCGTGAAAGAAAAAAGCTAGAGACTGGAAGCATTTTGATAGATAAAAAGAAAAAAAAAGACATTTTTCAAATGCATGTATTGGTCACAGAACTAGTCTAAAAAAAGGTAGTCAGGCCACATTTTCCCAATGAGTATTTAAGTCTTTAAATTTAAATTATGAAATTCCAGAGACACGTTGATTCTTCCAGGTATTTTAATGGCTGAGAGGGTACCTTGCTCACTAGGCAACATTCAATCAGTGCAGGTGCTCATAATAATGTGATCTGTATGTGTTACGACCATGTTGCTGGCAGCGTTATTCACAGTAGCCAAAAGGTGAAAACAATCCAAATGTCCACCAATGAATGGATAAACAAAATGTGATATACACATACAATGGATCATTATTCAGCCTTAAGAAGGAATGAAATTCTGATTCATGCTACAATATGGACGAAGCTTGAACACATTAAGTGAATCAGCCAGGCACAAAAGGACAAACACACTGTGATTTCACTGATATGACATAAGGAGACAAATTCCTAAAGACAGAAAGTAGAATGGTGGTTGCCAGGGGCTGGCGGAGAGAATGGGAAGTGACTGTTTAACAGGGACAGAATTTCAGTTTGGGATGATTAAAAAAGAAAAGTTCTAGAGATGGGTGGTGGTAATGATTGCACAACAACATAAATGTACTAAATGCCAATTAACTGTACACTTAAAATGGTTAGTTTTATGTTACATATGTTTTACCAAAATGAGAAAAAATAAGTGTGTGAATCTGATGCCCTGAGAACCAGCATGTTCTCTCAAAATAAGACAAAGACAAGGCGGTGAGGCCTGCCGACACATGTAGCTCGCGGCCCAACTAAGAGAGGCCACTCCTCTCCCCGGGGTAAATACCATTAGCTAGCTTGTCCAACTGTTAAAATAAAGGGGGAAAGTGCCAACCATCACCTGCATGATAACGGCAGCCCAACGATGCATGTCTCTCTGCTTTTCACCTGCCCTGGTCTGATACCAAAGGAAAAAAAAAGAAAGGAAGTCATTTTTCCAGTTAAAGCAACCCCTCCGCTTGGTACTTCCACTTGATGACAAAGAAGAGGAAACGTGAGGAAAGGAAAAGTAACTTGCTGAAATATCTCCATGCCCCCCAAGTCCACAGCCATGACAAATGCTCACAGACAAATTCATTGAGCTTTGAGGGACCAGAATTACTTAATTTGCTTCTATCAATTAAAATTTCCCAAATGGACACTGTGTTCAGCACTATGATAGATGGCATGCAAATACAGGAAAAGTTGAAGATATGGTCCTTGCTTTTTAGGATCATATAATCTACTTGAGGGGACAAGAATCATACAATGATATAATAATGAACATTACAAGACAGAATATAATTAGGTGCTAAATTGTGTAGTACAAATTATAAGAGTTCTGGAAGGTCATAAAAATGTCTAACACCCTGTAGCAATGAATAATGGGTCAGGAAACCTTACTCACTGGCCACTTGTAGGAGCAAGCAGAAAAACCTATAAAATGGAATAAAGGCTCTTAAAATATTATATTTTAATTTTATGTGTAATACACCTCCTCCACCAAACAGTCCTTTTCTTAACTTTTTGTCCAAATTTGCTTTTTTCCTCAGCCTTGTTTACAAGTAATTAGAAAATGCCTCAAAGGAAAATAAATAAATGTGCCAACAGCCATTTGAAAGAATGTGTAAATTACCGTGAAACAGTGGTACTTAATGAAAACTTAGTAAATTCAGTCTTCATAAAAATAAACCTTTCATTCAAAGCTTGATTTGTTCAAAGCTGAGAAGAAATAGCTACAGGCCTCCCCTCCTTCCCACATGAGGGCTAATAGGATCCAAGGACAATTTTATTCATTTAGCTTCAGAATTCAGCCCATCTGCTTTAAAATGGGAATTTCACATCCCTCTGCACGACATTGATCAAAACAGACTGGGATTTTGTTTCTCTAAGGACTCAAACTGTGAGCGTGTATATCTTTTTGTTCTGGCCAACCTCAAACATTAGAAGTTGTACGGCTACGTAGCTTAAGCAGTGAGCTGAAGAATCAAAGCAGTAGATTCTATTTCCTGGGCTGCCAGTGACTTTAATCTCTCCTTAAAACTTTCTTCATCCCTTCTCCCTAAGTAGTGATCAAACATATTCTACTCTCTCAGAAGTAAATATGGCGCTACTGGTATTTCTCTATTTGGATCACATAATACTGGCAAGACTTGAGGGCCATTCAAATAATATGCTGTTGTGTAACCAACTACCCCAATACTCTGTGGGTAAAACAACCAATTTGTTTCACTTACGATTTTGTCGGGCAGGAAGTTAGGAGGGCTCAGCTCCTGGCTCATCTTACTCACCTGGCCGGTAGCTGAGGCCAGAGGATCACTACTCAGGACAGCTTCTCACTTAAACGCCTTGCAGAGCTGTGGGGCTTCACGCTCACTCCTGTGTGCAAGGGCACGCATTCTCGGGCTGTCTCCCTTTCTCTCTTTCTCTAGTTCTCTCTCGGCATATCCTGTATCATCCTTCAGAAAGGGGACAACTAGGGTAAGAGAAGAGGTACCTCGGGCATAAAATTCAAGGAGGCACTCATTCCCAAGAGCCTCCTTAAAAGCAAAGCTCCCAGAGTGCAAAACTTAAGGAAGTCCATCCTCTCGGTGTCTCTCACCCGGGAGTGGGTGTCTCTCTAACTGCTGTACCCTAGGTACCTCATACGTCTCATCCTTAGCCTGGCTAACTCCAGGCCCATCCATGTACCCCAGTAGGGGTGAGGCTTCTCACAGCATGGCGATCTCAGGAGAATCATCCTTCCTCCATGGTGGCTACTTCCAAGGGATAGGGAGTTCAAGCGCTGGGCCAGAAAAGGTCCTTGCATATAACTGGCACTGTGTCACTTTCTGTTGGTCACCTCTTCTACTGGTCAAAGCAGTCACTGTATCTTCCTAGATTCACAGATAGAGAAACAGACACCATTTGTTGATGAGGGTGGAAGACAGTCTCGCTGCAGAAGAGCAAATGGTAGGAGAGA
>NC_043704.1:54323908-54328457 GCF_006229205.1 Suricata suricatta
CCCCTAGTACCTATAAATGTGATCTTATTTGGTAATAGGACCATTACAGATGCAATAAAGTTAAGATGAGGTCTGGATTAGGCTGGGCCTTAATCCAATGACTGGGATCTTTATTAGAATAAGGAAAGAGAGATCTAGACAAAGAGGCCCAGAGGAGACACAGGGAAAAAGACCATGTGAAGACACAGAAAGAGATCGAGTGATGTATCTACAAGACCAAGAATGCCAATGATTGCCATGAGCCACCAAAGCTAGAAGAAGCCATGAAGGAGTCTTCCCTGGAGCTTTCAGAGGGAACGTGGCCCTGCCAAACCCTGATTCCAGACTTCTGGCTCCTTGACTATGACCCACAAAATTTCTGGTGTTTTAAGACACAAAGTTCGTGTTAACTTGTTATGGTAGTCCTAGGAAACTAACCTACCACCATTCAATTCTACCTCTACTGCTTCCTAACACGCCCCTTTATTTAGACAGAGGTCTCTTCCCTGTCCCTATCTTCCAATTAATTACTGCATCTTTCTCCGTCCTTACCTTCCACTAAAAGGAGCAAAGCAAGGCAGTGTGCATACCTATAAACTGTGGCTGAGTTAGAACTGGTATCTTCTGGTATTCTGCTAGGCAGGGCTCCTTGTCCCAAATGCTGAGTTAGAGCACACCTGGTATAGAGTTTTGCACATTTGTTACCTTAAAAATAAATGTAGAGAGGATATTAAGTTTCTTTTTTTTTTTTAGTAAATGCTTAAAATTAGAAATAGAATAATTCTTCCCCTGTCATGTTCTTTGTTCATCAAAAGAAAAAAAAATGTATGAGAGACTAATTTATAAAAAGAGATAATACAACGCTATAAAAGTCCTTCCTTGTCTACTTACCTCTTAACTGTGAGAAAATGTATGAGTTCCAATGACTTTAATCAACTGGACCAAAAACGACTTACAGATGGTAATTCAATAATCTGGAGCTTGAGCAAAGTTGCCCTCATTATTGTTCCCATATCAATTGTTCGAAATGGTGTATTAAAAGCTCTTCAAGGAATTAGGGAGGTCATTTATCTTTTTTTCAAAAACTACCTTATATAGTAACATGTGCAAAATAAATACAATTCTTTTAATATGTTAGGCATGGGCCATCTTAGAGCACACGTTGATCACTCAGTTACAGATATAAATCACGTCAGAGATTTGAGGGACAGTATCTGGGATGCAGGAAGTAATCATCCTGCTGTAACTTGTGTTAGTCAGTTACAGCTGGAGCTCTGAATACCCCCCTGGTGGGTACCATACCCTTAAGGTAAGTAGACAGCCTGGAAGGTATTCAGGTGAGTGAGCAAGACAGGGATGAGGTTTGAAGAAAAGCAGCACAATACAGTGATGTTTAACTTGAAGAACAGAAGTTTCAGGAGCACCTGGGTGGCTCAGTGGGTTAAAAAACTGACTCTTGGTTTTGGCTCAGGTCATGATCTCATGATTTCTGGGCTTCAGCCCTGCATTGGGTTCTGCACTGACAGCACAGAACCGGCTTGGGATTCTATGTTTCCCTCTCTCTCTGCCCCTCCCTGATTCACGCTGTCTCTGTGTCTCTCAAAATAAACTTTAAAAAGTTTACAAATTTTTTTCAGAAAAAAACTTAATTATCTTAACATGTAAGAAAAACTTTTTGTAGTGAGGTAAAAATCAGACTTAGTTTTTATGCTCTAAAGAGTAAAGCTAATGTCAGTAAATAAAAGTTATAGGAAGACAAATGCCTAAAAAACAATTTGGTAATGTGAATAGTCCCTGAAAACATTCACACAGGATATGTAAACTTCTCAACAACAGTATCTTATTTATCTTTATAGCTCTAGTGCATACCACAGTTACTCCTGTGTGTTAAGTAATTAATACATATTTGATAAGTAAAGAGAAATTTAAATAGTCCCATCTACACCTAGGATTCCAATATTTTAGGATTTCAAAAGCTCAACCATGAATCAGTCACTAGTAGGACAGACAGTCATAAGTTTCCTTACGTTGGATATGAAACCCTCAGGAAAATAAAGAAGGATCCCAAGTACTTGTTAGGGACATTTTAGGTGGTATCACATAGTAATTAAGTGTAAAATGTAGGGGTGCCTGGGTGGCTCCATGGGTTAAGTATCTGACTTTGGCTCAGATCCCGATCTCAAAGTCCATGAGTTCAAGCCCTGCATCGGGCTCTGAACTGACAGCTCAGAGCCTAGAGCCTGCTTCAGATTCTGTGTCCCCTCTCTTTCTGCCCCTCCTCTCTCTCCTCTCTCTCTCTTTCTCTCTCTCTCTCTCCAATATTAACACTTAAAAAATGTTAAGTATAAATGTAAAATATTCAACAAATTCAAAGATTCAAATATAATTATTTACATATACACTCAACCTTCCTATAATTCCTCTTATTCAATGTCTTCTTACCACAGACATTACCCTCGGTGCTCTCATAGTCATTGAAGAATATTTATTGGAAGTTGATTATGTCCCAGGCCAAGTCTAGTACTTTCAAGTAATTTATCAAGGTAAGTATTAACATCTCGACTTGAAGGCCAAAAAAGTTATGTAAGTTGTCCAAGTTCAGGCTGCTGCTAGCCCACACAGAGCACCTGTGCAAATTTTAAAGAGCAAAGTACCTCTTTCCCAAGACATTTTACTTCCATTTGTCAGAAATTGTGTCATAACATACCGATTTTACTAAAAATTTTAATTTTACTAAAAAAGTTTACTAAGAAACTTCACTGTCCTCTGTCATAAAATTGCCACAATAAATATTCAAATGGATAACGTCTATGATATATAGTGTGCACTTGAGATGGGTGTCTTTCTTTGTGCAGTGCACAATCTACTCAACAGTAAATGACAATTCTGTATGATATCAGACAAATGAAGCACTGCAGATATTATTCCAAAGTACTCCCACTGACCCCCAACCAAAATGAAAATGATCAAGAACTCACACGAATTAAATAACCCCCTGGTTGCATAGGATTACTGTCTCCTTTCAGCATTGTTGCACACTCAGAGCACTCGTAGAATGTATTTATGTGGATGTAAACCCACTGAATACATGGAAAGCAACTGATGCTGAAGCGGTAAGAAAGGTTTCTCATGGAGCCCACCATCAGCATCTTCCAGAAAGTCTGCTTCTCCAAAGCCTGTTTTTAGCTAACAGGCAAAGTGGAAAACATACTTAAGATCCGTATATTATAGTTGTTCTCATGTCAACACTCAGTTTGAACCTGAAGGTCTTAATTATTACAAACATGACTTGCATCAGATTTTGCTAAGATGTCAAAGTGCCTCAGCTCAATATTCAATCAAGTTCTGGAAGAAAGAGATTTAGATAACAAAGGTTTTTGTGAAAAGATTTTGCCATTTCCTAGGGGAAGACACCAAACAATGTGAAATGGCCTGAACATCCAATGAAAATAAAAATTCCTGAGAAAAAGTGGTGTGTGTTTACGTGGTGCTTTATTAATCCAAAACACCCTTTTTGGGTCTCTATTATGTTGCAGGTTTTGTGTTACATGCTGAGAACACAGTGATGATCAGATTCAGACCATGTTCTGCCCTCATTCCAGCAGGCAAAATTAATGTAAGAAAGCAGAGTAATATGTGCTACAATAGAAATCTAGAAAAAGTGTGATAGGCCCAATTCATCTTGCCTTGTTTAGTTCTCCATGCATGATTTCTTAGGGTTTAGGTAAATAAAGCTTACAAAAATATAAGCAAGCTTTAGCATTAACTTAAAAACGAGTCACTATTGTCATACCTGGCACACAGCAATATGGAATAGATGTGGAATGAATAAATAAATGAACTTTCCAGCTTACAAATTAGAGTCAGACTATACGCAAACATCCACATCAATTATAAAAGAAGTGTTCATGAATACAAAATATTTTTAAATAGCCAGAAGCCAAAGGCAATCTGAATTGAGAAAAGAGGCCATTTAAATACAAACCTCATACTGACCAGCTTAAAACAGACATAAATTATTTGTGATGTCTCTTAGGGCTATTTAATGATATATTTTAACACCTCCGTAGCACATTTATTTTTATTTGCAAAGTCATGTGGACTTTTTCTTCCCTAAAGCCCAACCATAGTTATCAATAGGGCTTTGGCAAGAACGATCAATTATGAGGACCCCAAATAATTTCCACTGTGTTCAATCATTTGGACAGAGAAGATCTGAGCATTTAAGCAAGAGAGAGGCAGATTCCTTGCTGTACGGAGAGTATCTATGTTCATGAATCCCAACTTTTCAGGTAGATGATGTGAGGAAGGTTTGTAGAAGTTTGTAGGAAGGGTTTAACCACCATATCCTAACCAAGCCTCTCCACAGATATTTTACTGAAATAGAAACAAAACTCTATATGCCTTACTCACTTTTTCTTCTAATTCTGGGTTTTAAACTTTTTTTCTTTTTCATTCATCTCACATTCCATGATAAATACCCTGAGGATGGAAACGCCGTCTGTGGGGTTCTCTCTCACCAGCGCCTGCCCGGCCCCATACACAGTGAAGCACTTAGAAAAAGTTTTGC